>NC_043706.1:19088658-19136025 GCF_006229205.1 Suricata suricatta | reverse complement strand
GGGGGGGGGGTATTCCAGGGTGATGGGGCTATTTTATATCTTGATGGAGCCTATGATTCCATGATTATATGTGTTGCCAAAACTTTTTGAATATCACACAGGCAAGAGTGGATTTTGCTCTGTCTAAATCATACCTCAAATTTAAAAAATGAAAAATAAAATTTTTTTTTGTTTTATTTTCTTTATTTTTGAGAGACAGAGAGAGACAGTGTGAGCAGGGGAGGAGATGAGGGAGGGAGATACAGAATCCAAAGCAGGCTTCAGGCTCTGAGCTAGCTGTCAGAACAGAACCGGACACAGAGCTTGAACCCAAGAACCATGAGATCATCACCTGAGCTGAAGCCAGATGCTTAACCGTCTGAGCCACCCAGGTGCCCCATAAATGAAAAATAAAAAGTTTGTCCTAGTATAGAGCACAAACAGAGGTTCTATATAAATCATAACTGATTGAATTGTTTTGTATATGTTTGCTTCTGATAAATAATGGAACGACCTTAATCAACAGTAGAGCCTTTGTTGTATTTATAATATTCCCTTTAATATCTTAAAGGCAATAGTAATATCCACTTATGTTCACTATAGGAAGGAATGCATCCATCTAAGCACTTAATTATGTATCGGCTACTTTTTTGAGGTGTTGTGATATCAAGTTGGAAGAAAAAAAAAAAAAGATACACTTTCTACCTTCCCTGAAGTGAGAATCTCTTCATGGGATCAGTCTTTAATGAAATAACCATGCAAATAAATATAAATGGTTACAAGCACTGTGATGATAAATTACTTGGGATTGCCAGAATTTATAAACAGTAGGGATTTATCTATTCTGGGGGATTAGAGAGAGCATCCCAGAAAAACTAAGGTTTCAACTGAGATCTGAAGTAAGAACTGAGTAAACACTAGCTTGACAAAAACAGGAGGGAAAGTAATCAAAGCTAAAGCAGCAGTATATTCAAATCCTTGTGATGAGGGGACACCTTGTTGGCTCAGTCTGTTAAATCTCTGACTCTTGGTTTTGGCTCAGGTCATGATCTCATGGTTTTATGAGTTTAAGCCCCAAGTCATGCTCTTCCCTGGCAACTTGGAGCTTGCTTGGAATTCTCTTTCTCCCTTTCTCTCTCCCTCTCTCTCTGCCCCTTCTCCCCCTGTACTATCTCTGTCTCTCTCAAATAAATAAACAAGCTTTAAAAAAAAAAAAAGGTCCTGGCAGGGAAATCAGTGTGGTGCTATGGGCAAGGGAGAGGGTGAATGCCAAAGGCTGGGCTGAAGACAGGAAATGTCTTGTGGGTTATTTTAAGTATTTAGGTCTTTAATCTTAAGACTAATTGGAAGCCTTTAAAGGGTTTGAGGAGAAGGAAGAAATGTGAGTGGATTATATTATATGTTTAAAGATAGATTTAAAAAATAAGTTTATTTATTTTGAGAGAGACAGAGAAAATGCAAGCAGGGGCAGAAGGAAGGAGAGAAAGAGGGAGGGAGAGAGAGAATTCCAAGCAGCCTCCACACTCTCAGAGCAGAGCCCCAGAGCTCAAAGTGAGACTGGGACTCATGGACCCTATGATCATGACTTGAGCCAAAACCCAGGAGTGGGATGCTTAACTGACTGAGCTACCAAAGCACCCCAAGATACATTTTTATCTTTTTAATTTATTTTTAATTTTTTAAAGTTTATTGATTTTTTAAATGTTTTTATTTATTTTTGATACAGAGAGAGACAAAGCATGAGAGGGGGAGGGGCAGAGAGAGAGGAAGAAACAGAATCAGAAGCAGGCTCCAGGTTCTGGAACCTAACCTGGAGCTTGAACCCACAAACATGAGATTACGACCTGAGCTGAAGAAGTCGGAGGCTTAATCAACTGAGCTACCCAGGCATCCCTAAAGTTTACTGATTTATCCTGAGAGAGAGACAGACACAGTGCGAGTAGGGGAGAGGCTGAGGGAGTGGGGGGGGAGGAGAGAGAGAGAGAGAGAGAGAGAGAGAGAGAGAGAGAGAGAGAGAGAGAGAGAGAGAGGAGAGGAGAATCCCGACAGGCTCTGTACTGTCAGTGCAGAGCCCAAGGCAGGGTTGAATTCATGAAACCAAGAAATCTTGACCTGAGCCAAAACCAAGAGTTGGACACTTAACTGAGCCACTGAGGTGCCCCTGGAGATACAGTTTTAAAAGCTCACTTCACCGAAGGGTGGAGAATCTTTGTGGCCAGGCTGACAGAGCAGTGTGGGGAGTCTGGTAGCTTGGACAAGACGGAGCCGTGGAAGCCAGAGGAGCATGAATGGAGAAGCACGCAGGATGCATACACTACAGAACCTGGTGATAAATGGGACATGGAGAGAAAGAGGAGCCTTTACAGATGACTTACCAGCTCTGTCTTGCCAAATTGGATGGCTGTTTGTACCATTCACTTGGTGGAAATCCATCTTTGTCTGGAAAGATCATGGCTTTATCAATGTGTGCACATTCATGCCCAAATGTTTATTAAGCATCATACACCAGAAACTGCTTTCTGTGCTAAAACAGAAGATCTTTATTCTAATAAGACTTTCCTTAGATTTGATACCACATCCCCTTATTTTTATTTAAGTCCATGAGTAAATTATTGTATGGTCATAAATTTGTCTCCAAAGTAGATCCACTTCCCTTTCAAAAGTGTATAATTTATTGCAGTTACCACAATATCTAAGAGAGCAACCACCCTTTCCAGGCTTTGTTTGAACAGTTGTGTGACCTAAATAATGCCTTGTTTATAGCCCAATTCAACTGGGTCTGGATCAACTTCAGTGAAACTGGAACATAATTCATGGTGGTTTAATTTATTTAAACACATCTAATGGGCTTGTTATTATTCTACAGGGACTGAAGTTTTAATCCATGTTATATTACAAATATTTAATTCTCCTATTTGTATATATGATCAGATTAATGACTTGTAGAATAAAGTAGAAGTAACAAAGCCATGCCTTGTATTTCATTTTTCCATCCATCTGTTTCTTTGGTTCAATCTTTGGCAAATTTCTTCGTCCTTTCAATCATGTCACTTTAGACACAGTCGACTTTTGGAAGCTGCTACAGTTGGAGGTATGTCCTGTCTCTTACCTCTTTATGTGTCACCTCACTTGTCTCCAGCTGTAAACAAGAATATATGTAACTGCATTCTTATTCACAAACAAGCCACTTTTATTTGGAGGGTGATGGTGGAAAGAAAACAGAAGAAAAGGAATTGCTTCTGGCAGCTTTATTGACCGCAGGCACATGAGTTCGCATATCATCTTTGCTATACTCTCTCCCTCTGACTTTCTCTCCAGCTACTACTCCATTATAGTATCCTGCTCCCCAAGCCCAAGAGCAGGAAATGGGCCATTTCCTTGTTTAGCTGCTCTTTATGAATAGTTATGTCTCCAGAGAAAATTAGACTGCGTGAAACACTATTAGTGGGAATCAGTTGTTGGTGGATGTGATTATAGGAGGAAAATATGTGGTGCTACCATATATAGACCCCCCTAAATATGAGCACCACAGCAAACTGGTAGGCTCCTTCAAAATGTCAGCTCTGCCAAACCCATGACTCATACCCTTCCTGTACTTAGATCTCCTTACTCAGCTCTCCTGTTGTCTTGGTGACCTTATAGTGCCTGCTCACAAAAGCAAACTAAGAGAAAGAAGAGGGTGAGTCTGGCATGGGTCAATGATGGGAACTTTCACCAGGATGATTAAGTTAATTATTTCTTTGAAGTGTGTAGAAGAGAAAGAAGAGACAGGACCTAGTCTATGAGTCATCTGTTATATTCTTGTAACTTCTTTTTAAAAAAATATTTATTTATTTACTTAGAAAAAGAGAGAGAGACAGACACAGAGACAGAGACAGAGAATCCCAAGCAGGCTCCACACTGTCTACAGGGCTCGATTTCACAAACTGTGAGAACATAACCCAAGTCAAAATCAGGAGGTGGACACTCAACCACCTGAGCCACCCAGGCTCCCCAATTCTTGTATTTTCTTTAAACTCCTGTAGCAGTAGGTTAGTATTACTTATAGAACTTATTTTCATCCCAAAATTATACCAATCAATGCCTGCAACCTTTACCCATATAGTGACAATATTTACATATCAATCAATCTTATTAGATCCTGGCTGAGGTACTCTGCCGGGAAACCACATTAATACAAGACTGGCTGGAAATTTTAATTCTGATTAAATATTTGATAATAAGAACTATTACCATTTTGGGGTGTGATAATGGTTTATGGCTATATTATAAAAGAATCCTTATCTTTTGCACATGCATGTTGAACTATTTAGAGATAAAAAATAATATCTGGGATTTGCATCCAAATAATACAGGGGTGGAAGAGGATGTAGATGTGAATGACAAGATAAGCCATTAGTTTTTAATTATTAAAGCTTAGTAGTAGGTTCATAGGAATATGTTATACAATTCTTCACACATATTTCTTTTTTCTTTCTTGATCGTAAGTGAATATGGTAATAGCTGCCATTTACTGAGCATTTATTTTACATCACTGACTTAAAATATGCTTTCTTGTTTAATCCTGATGGCTAGTAGACTGATATTATTAGTTTGCTAAAGTCAAAAGAGATGAGGTGCATATCTGGAAGGGTAGCAACTCCAGGCCCATCTGATTCCAAAGGTGGCGTCCTTTCTACTACATGGGACTATGAATAATTTCAGGGCCATTTCTTTAGAAGAGCAATAACTTTCCTACTCCTACATTGACATTACACTTTGATTTGCATTCACAGGTACTATTTTCCTGTCTGATGATATTTTCAGATATATCCCTTAAAAGTTATGCAGCTTTAGGGGTGCCTGGGTGGCACAGTTGGTTAAGCATTGAACTCTTGATTTTGGCTCAGGTCATGATTTTGTGGTTCTTGAGATTAAGCCCCACATCTGGCTCCAGGATGACAGTATGGAGCCTGCTTGAAATTCTCTCTCTCCCTCTCTCATCTCTCTTGGTTTCTCTCTCTCTCAATAAATAAATAAACATAAAAAAACCTTCTGTAATTTTAAAATGTCAGAGTAGCTAGTTTGATGAGTAAGTGTGATCAAATGATTCGGTAGAATTGCTATTTTCCTATTTCATTTTCTTTTTTGTATAGCGTTGGATAAAATAAAAAGTCTTTAGACAGTTATGTTACTTACCTGTAATTTTTCACTTCTCGATTAATGACATATAGCAATAGGTACAAACAATGGGGCCGCCTTGACCCATTTTTAAAGAAACCTTGGGTAACCACCTGGTTTGTAATGATTAGTCTGTGTGCTAGTACTGTGTCCCATATCTCAGTAATTGGCAACAAGACCCTATGGCCTGTTTTGGAATGCCTTCTGAGGGAATGCGTTGCAAAGGCAAATGCCTTCTCCAGACAAGGGGGCAAGACCTGAGTCTGTGGTGTTGCTTAAGACATCACTCAGAACAAGTCAATTTAACCCATCTTGTTTCATTTTGCACATCTATGAAATAAAGAACTTGGCTACAGATAATTATAAATTCCCTTTCAGCTCTATTGATGTCACCTCCAGTGCTAATCTCATTACACCTTATAGTAAATGCTTCCTTATCCTCTTGTCTTCCATTCTCTATGTTGGTCCCTGAATTACTTGATTACCTATATAAAGGTCAATTGAAATAGGTACAAATGAAGAGGGAAGTTCTGATTAACTTTTGTTTGCGATGGAAGTTTTACACTAGAGTGATAGCGTAGCCCATTGCTGGGGAGAAGCAAAGGATGATGCTTTCTGGTCTGCAGAATGGATTCTGACAAGTGAGCCTGTGAAGTCCGATTAGAAGTGCAGATTTCTGGGCTTCTATCAGGATTTGATGCATTTCTGAAGCACTTATGAATATATTTGTTTGGAAAGATGGTTTGTTTGTATGTTGCTCAAGTCAAGACATAAGGGTGAAATCACTGTATCATCTCTTATTACCAATTCCTCTGAACCATCCAGTTCCCACAGAAGCCATTTGAGAAACATTAACTACTCCCTAAAGGGAGCGTTGTAGAAGAACCTGCATTTACAGGTCATTAGGTACCTTCTGCATTACATTACCTCAGTTATTTTTAGATAATCTCACTAATCTGGTATTCAGGGTAATTTCTAAATAATATAGTCCCTGATGTATTTGTATTTTCAAATTCAGACCCTTCCTAAAGTACACAGGGAGATCTCAGAAAAGGAAAAATTTATGACTCGTGCCAAAGAATTTCACATTTTGAAATATGAGGTAGTTAATCTAGAGATCTTTTCTTCCCCCCTATTTAGACTAGCAAAACAATTTAACATTTCTTTATATTCAATGCTTTAGCTTTGTCAGTAATTAAAAAAATATATGCTACGTAATGGGATGTTTTAAAAAAATGATGTATAGTTGACACAGGAAGTTCATCGCGCGTGAGTTTCAGGTGTACAATGCAGTGATTGGATGACCATAATGGGCTTCTTAAAGGCAGTCTTTGACTGTGCTCCATTGTTGAAGTCAGTTTAGGAAAATGCTTCAGAAGGACAGGTGCCCAAGAAGACAGAGAACCAAGATGTGCTCCAGGAAGAATTGGGGTCCCTGGTTTTCATGAACCCCAACAATGGACGATGTAAAATGGGGACTATAAATGAACCATAAGATTATGACCTGAGCCAAAAATCAAGAGTTGGACCCTTAACCAACTGAGCCACCCTCGTGCCCCAATTTCTCTTTAAATAATTAAAAATAAGGAAAAAAACCCACAACTCTTTAATGTCTCCAGGTGAGTCTTGCTTTTTTCTTAACACGGCATCTTTATTTTCACATATTGTTTCCTATAGAGATGCCACATGCAGTCCATATAGTGAGAGAGTGAATCTGTTGAATAGGTATAGGGTAAAAATCTAAGGCATTTCAGTGAAATCTAAAGGGGAATGAATGGGTTGGAATGACTCTTTTTTCTTTTTTTTTTCTTTTTTGAGAGAGAGAGAAAGAGAGCATGTGTATGTGTGGATGAACATGGGAGGGAGAGAAACAGAGAGAGAGAGAGAGAGAGAGAGAGAGAGAGAGAGAGAGAGAGAGAGAGAATATTAAGCAAGCTCCATGCCCAGAATGGAGTACAATTCAGGGTTCAAGAATCCAGTAGGAAGCTCAACTGACTGAGCCACCCAGGTTCTCCTGAATGAATTCTTTTTGTTTGCACTCCTTGCCACTCACCCCTTTCCCTTTTCGTTCACCCCCTTTATGAATGAAATGCATTAGGTTATAATCTGCATAAAGATAATTTATTTGGGAAGTGATTTTAGAGCATAGAGTGAAAACTGGAAGGAGTATAGCAGGGAAGGAAGGAGGAAATCAGATGCAAAGGTATATTAACCATGACTTTTTATTTTCTGTATTTCTGATACTTTCATATCTGGGCTGACCATGGAGGTACTTCCACTCCCAGTAGAGAGCCAATGCTTATAGCTAGTAAAGGAGTTTCCAGGGAGTATGCTTTTCATATGCAAATGACCCATATTCCCCAAACAGCGCCCTGGATCAGGCTCTTGCACTATTCCTCTGGCCCAGAACCAGGTATCAGGAAACTACCTGATCCTCCGACTAGGAACTTTCTGAAAGCATTCAAACTGGCCACCCTGCTTAACCCGCTTACCCTACCTCTCCCATTCCTTTCTGCAAACACTGCAATAAAGGCCCTTGTCCACGTTTCCCATGCTTTCTGGCTCTAGCCTCCTGACCCACCTTGGCATTGCCTTGTGTGGCCCTGCATAGCAGGAGAACTATAACAAATAATTTTTTCAATAGTAGTCATTTCCTGATCTGTTAGCCTCACCATATCTGAGAAAAAGAAAACCAAGATTGATATATTTATTTATTTTTTTATAATAGTCTATTGTCAAATTGGTTTCCATATAACACCCAGTGCTTCTCCCCCCAAGATTTAAATCAGATTGTATATCACCTCAATGATTATGCTATGTGGACTGGGCTCCTCAAACCCATCAGCACCTCTTGAGAAGCTAGATAGAATGCACCTGCTGGGGACGAGGTGGGGGGCATGTATTCACTGCCTCCTACCCTCTACTGGTAAGAGTTTCCATGAGGTACTTACAGCCCATGTCTTCAGGACTCACCTGGGTGAATGCTGAGTGGGTTTCTACAGCATTCCCCAACCTTGACTTCAGAGCAGCCCCACAGGAAGAAGCTAGAAGGACACGGAGCGGCTGAGGCAAGATGCTGCCAGATTACACCTGCGTAAAGCTAGTATCTACATCAGTGGCTCCAGTGAAAGATAGGTCCCATCCTTTACACAATTCAGATTTTCTTGTGACCTTCATTAAGTCAAAGCCCTCCCTGCTCATGTGGTAGCAGATGGTAATTTATGCAAATGGCTTCAGCTGCCACATTCCTGAGATAGTACTTTATATGCATTCTGCCTTTCTTGTACCATTTACTCCTTACTCTCACTCAGTTTTCACCTGGCTTAGAATGCTTGCCTGGTGGCATCAACCAGCCTTTAATCTCTGAGGGACTGATTCCTTACTCAGTTTTTCGGTTTGTTGCTGTTGTTGTTATTGTTATGGTGATTGCTGCAATTGCCTGTGCTCAATTATCACTGGGCATCAAGTGTCCAAATTTCCCTCTATGAATCTCTTGGGTTCCAGATGCACCCTTTGCTGCCCACATTTTGTGGCAGCAACCTTAGTTTTTCATGGTAGTTAGGGTCAGTTCCCCTAATAGTCTAGTCAGTCTCTTTGCCTGTTGAGTCAGGGGCATGAGGAGCCCAAAGTGACTGAGTGGTAAGATAGCTTTAAGCCCATTGAAAGCCATGTCCTGTGCCATAGTGGAAATAATTCCTCTGGAGACTAGAACATTTAGTCTAGTGAAATCTACATGTCCAGTGACAGGAAATCAGGTTCTACAACTGAGCTTATTGAAAATAATGGCAAGAAAGGCTAATGTGTTTGACTCTTTGGTTCCAGAGCCCATGTATTTGATGTTGGCATTATCTAGCAATCAGCACCATATACCTGCTGTGAGCTCAACATGCATACCTGGAGAATAATACCCAAATCCAAGAATTTGGCTCTAAACAGCCATCTCAGCTAAGCCTTTAATTGGCCTTTCCACATCCTACTAGACAGGCTGCTCCCAAGTGACATATTATATGGTAGGGCCAGTGGATACCATGTAATAGCTAGTAAAGTGGTTCTTTAAGAATGGATCCTTTTATTTATTTAAGATGAGGGCTCAAGGGATATCATGCTGGGAAATGGGGTGTTTTGTAAGTTCACAGATAGTAAGGCAATCCCATATTGAAAAATGCTATAAATTCTACTAGAATAATTCACTTCCCTCTCAGGAGGGTAGAGCTCCAGCATAGTCAGCCTCCATCAAGTAACTACATCTTCTCTCCAAGAAAAGCTATCCCTCAGAACGCTTATGATAAGACTATCAGCAGGTTTGTCATTTAGCTGTGGCTTTATATAGATCATGATTGGCAAGAAGACATCCATGGTATGTTGTGCATGTATAATGCCTCCACTTACCTCCATGGTTATTGGTTCAGGAGTGCTTTGTTTAGACATCATATGCTGTGTTGAGTGCTTCCTCTCTTTAAATTCTTTTAGAGGATATAATGAGACAGAATTGACTTTGGACCACTCCTATAGGCTTATCCGCATGACTTCCCTCAAATTCTTTATTTCTTAACTTCCAACCTTACTCTTTCCAACTCTGTGATCAACCAGGCAAGACTTTTGTCCTGCCCAGAGTTCATATATATCTTTAGTCAGAAATATTTCTGTCTCTATTCAAACTGAAAAAGCTGCATTTCTTGCAGCTCTTCACTGGGAGAATTTCCTTCCTCCTTCATCCATTAGGTCTACCCCAAGTTGGATAGCATGAAGCAGCAATCCTTTTTAGACAAGTATGCATATATCTAGCTGGCCTATTCTTGAAACAGGCCTGAGGTATTTTCCTTCTTGGTCAATATTTTCAAGTGGGTGAAAAAGTCTGAAGTGAACAAAAGGCATCATTTAGAAAAGACAGATGCTGTGGGAGTCTGTACCCTCATCCTCATGATTTTCTTTTGCTTTCTGAATCTATTCCAGCCTCATCCTGAATATATTATTTCCAAAGTACAATGAATTACTATGGTTCATGACTTAGTGAATGGGATAATACCCAACTCATGATGGTAAGCTCTGATCGCACAGTTAATTGATGCCCCATGATGAAATACTTCATGTCTGCTAGAACCTAGGAGTATACCAGAAACCATTTTTCACTAATGATGTGTCTCTTCTACCTGCGTAGTATATTTCAATAAGAGGCTGATAAAATTCAAAGATTCTCCCACTCAGAGCTGCGCCTCTTTCTTAGTGATGAGGACAAGGAGTAACAATTTGTCCTTTACCTTGAAGGGGATTCATTAACATACCTTCCAGACTATGTTAGTCTGCTGGGGCTGCCATCACAAAATATCATAGACTCTGTGGCTTAAACAATAGGATTTTTTTTCACAGTTCTGGAAGCAAGATGTCAATGAGCAAGTGGACATTCTGGCCAATTTGGTTTTGGGTCAGAGAACTCTCTTCTTAGCTTGCTGACAGCTGCCTTCCTACTGTGTCCTTACCTGGGCTTTTCTCATCCTTGCCTGTGGAGGAGAGAAAGCAGGCTCCCTGGTATCTCTTTCCATATAAAACACAAACTTCAGATTCGAGCCCTATTCCTGTGATCTCATTTAACTTTAGTTCCTTCTTTTCCAAATATGTGACCACACTGGTCATTAGGAGCTTCAACATCTGAATTTTGGGGAGACACATACATCTAGTCCATCACACCATTTATCTCTAATAAACAGTGATATTGCAGACTCTGAAACTTTATCTGTTTTTACCCACCCTGTGGCACACATGAGTCTTACTAGGTCATTCAAAGTATGTGCCAGTTTTTCTTCCCATTGCATCAGGAGATTAATATCCAAGACTTCTTTTTGACCTTTTTAAAAATCATCATTTCTCCTATGTCTATAATTGAGAGAAGCATGAGGGTTTTGCTAACTTCTTAGTATACCTATCCTATTACATTCTCAGACACCAAAGAAATAATCATGGGGAAATTTTCAAAGGCTAATCTTTGGGTTTCATGCCAGTTGGAGGGTCTAGTTGGTAGAAGATGTCAAGAATTTTGAAAGCTTCCCCCAGATGATTTTAATGAGCAGTGGGATTTGGGAAGGACTGTTATACACAAGTGGACTCACAGTGAGACAGACTTGGGCCAGTACTCTGCTTATCACCCGGCCTCCATGAGCCCTGTTCCAACTGGAGAAACACTGTGGTAACCCAGGTGCACTCTATTAGGGTCAACTCACACTCTGCTTCCAACAGACATAGGAAATCTGTGCTCTCCCATTTCCCCTGGGCACAGCCACATGGCTACTGGTCCCTTTGGGAGGGTGTGGAGAGTCCCACTTTAAGAGTTCTACTTCAAGGCAGTTTAAAATGTTCTAGTTCAGGATGGTTTAGAGAGTTCTACTTCCCCCAGTGTCACTTTTTTCAATGAGTTTTGGGCATTAATAAAATAGCTTAGATCTATAAATTGGATAAAGATGTTCAATTTTCCCTCACACCAGCTTATTTCAGTCTTTTGTTGGTCAGCTCCTGATTTTTGTTTCTTTTTTTTTGTTTGTCTGTTCATTTTGGTGGGGGAAATGGCAGGTGGGGGATTAAAAAGGTTTTTTTCTTAACTTTTTAATGTTTATTTATTTTTGAGAAAGAGAGAGAGACAGAGTGTGAGTGGGGGAGGAACAGAAATAGAGGGAGACATAAAATCTGAAACAGCTGTCAGCACAGAGCCTGACATGAGGCTCAAACTCACACACTGCAAGACCATGACCTAAGCCAACGTTGGATGCTCAGCAGCCTGAGCCACCCAGGTGCTCCAGCTCTATAGCAGAAGATGGTTTTGATCCACTGACCTCTGGGTTATGGACCTAGCACCCTTCCCCTGTGCCACTCTGCTTCTAAAAAGTTCTAACAGTACCACATTTGGCTGTCTATCTTGTGCCTAGGAACACCATGAACTAAAAAGAACATTATGACGCGTCCTTGAAGAGCAAGGCTTTCTGGTTGTCACTTGGGCCTCTCTGCTCGTTTTATTTATTATGTGCACTTTGACTCTAAGAATTTGGTGTTATCACTGGCCTTTGTCCTTTCTGAACCACTCAGGATATTAGGAAGCCTAGTTACACAGTAGGATCTTCCACTGGCAACTCCAGTGTCTTTATTTTTATATTCCACATTCCTCCATTTCACTGTGAGATCCACTCCCTAGTACATACTGGAACACAGTAGCCATTCTGCAATTATTTTAGTGTGTGTGTGTGTGTGTGTGTGTGTGTGTGTGTGTGTGTGTTTGAGAAAGACTGTGAGCAGGGGAGGGGGGCAGAAAGAAAAGGAGAGAGAATCTTAAGCAAGTTCCACACCCAGCATGAAGCCCAATGCGGAGCTTGATTTCATGACTGTGAGGTCATGACTTGAGCCTAAATCAAGAGTTGGACCCTTAACCAACTGAGCCAGCCAGGCACCTCATTAGGGGAATTCTTTATAGGGACTCTTGGCATGAATACACCATTCTTCTCTAGCAAGAGGGTTTCAGTACAAAGTAAGGATCCAATATCCTCAGATTCATCATCTCAAATGTTCCTGTCTCGGTGTCAGGTGTCCTCTATGATTCATTCTGGCCCATTCACACAGAACTGCACCGAGACATTTATTCTCCTTACTAGTGTTGCTGCCATCGTACTTAAATCTGAAGTCTGGTTTACAGCACAATCTCCCCTGCAGATTCAGAAATCAAATAACTCTGGAGGCCTCTGGCTTTCACAGCATGTTTGAAGTTGGTAATTATCAGCTAAAAACCTGTTGTTTTGATTTTTCAAATCTTCTAAACCAGCTAACTAAAGTCTACTGGCCTATGTTTACCATCAACTCCATTGTTCAAGACCAGTCAATGATTATCCTCTAACTGCAACTTATCCTAAACCACAACTTCTGATGCTTCTAACTACCACATGGTTTACCACCTTACATTTGACTCATCGCCATAGAGCCAGTGAGTGGTCCAGTACCAGAATCTCCTCTTTAAGATCTGCTCCCTAAGGTATTTCTTATATCAATTTTCCTAGTCTTGGTATGCCCTCACCAAAAACAGAGCTGAGTCATTAACTTGTGTGCAGGTATTTTGTTTGGAAAGTGGTCACAAGGCACTGAAGATGGAAACAAGAGGTTGAAATGGGCAACGGGGGATCCAATACAGTGAACATTATTGACCTGATCATTGGGGAGGGTGACTGAGACTCAACCCACCTGGGTCCTTCTGAGAAAGTGCAGAGAACAATCCCGGCCTTGTGCTGTGCTGGAAGGAAGGGGCAGGTAGCTTCCTGATTTTTTTTTTTTCTTTTTGCTCAAGATTGCTCCATGCGCTGTTAACTCTCCACCATGACCAGTTTGTGCATGCATGATTTAGTAATTTTCTAGGTGATTCCCTGCCACAACATCATGGGCGCTTCACATAGAAAGCAAGAAGCATAATTCAGGTGGAGTGGTAAAATGTTAATTGCCACAGTAGTGGCTGGAGTAAAAAGTAAGTCAAGAGATAAGATATGATACCTGATCTATTATCAAGTTATGTATTATATTTACATATGTATTTATTAAAGGGTATTTACACTCATCAATGAAAATTAGAATATCCTTTTTAATATACATATAGTCCTTTTAAGGGTATGTATTTTCAATTCATCATTATAGTCAGAAATACTGCGGGTATGTATGTAGAATAAGGGTATGTATGTAGAATATCCTTTTTAATATACATAAGTCCTTTTAAGGGTATGTATTTTCAATTCATCATTATAGTCAGAAATACTGCGAACTTGTATAAAGCTAATTTGTGTACTGGTATGTGTATTCATGTACACAGGTAAGATGATTATTCCACAACTTGAAATCAATAGAAAAAGAACTGCAAAATATTAATTCTTGAATGTAACAGGTACATTTATTCAACAAATGAATAAATTAGAGTTCATACAGGGTAAGTGCTTGCCATATAATCTATTACACATTAAATTAGCGTCAGGTCCAAGGAACATGACATTGAACACTTGGCTTCTCACCTGATCTTTTGTTCACTATTCTCTGTCATTTTGTGTGATCACAGATAACAACATACTGACACTGCTTGACTGTCAATTACAAATAATAAAATGAGACTAGATGAGTTTCACAAGAATATAATTCTTATTGAATTTACAGAGGAGATTTCTCTGGGGTACTGGCAAGGGGAATTTGGGGAATAGGCAAATATATATGAACAGCTGTTCTTACCAGAAAAAAATTCAGAGAAACTAAACTCATTTCATCTAAAAATTAAATCTCTTTCTTCAAGGCTATATAAACTAAGTTTTCCTGATGAGATGAATAATTCCAATGAGATTTCTACTACCAAACCAGATATGTTAATGTATTGGGATAATAATCACTTGGATTTATTCATTCATGAGCAAGGACTTACTAGAAATATATATAATTTTTTATCTTTAATAATTACTCTTATATAATTTTCCTTGTGTTTATCCTTTGCTACACTGATATGAACCCATTTCACATGTTGTTTTAACATTGAATATTTATCTTTTTCTTATCTCTGATTCTAATTATTCTTCCCCAAACATAGACTCTGTTCTTATAGCTTATAACAGAATTTGTTAAATGTCTGTACCATAGTAATGAATAGATCTGATCTTTGTCCCTAGTTCCTGACACAGAACTTCAAAAATGTCTGGAATTTCTGAGTGATAAGAAATTCTTGTTTTGTTTTGTTTTTGTTTTTTAAAAAGCCCCTTTTAACCATATCTGAGTTAATGTTGATGAGATGACTCATGGTGGGTCCCTAATAGTTTCAGAGGAGGAGTTGGCCGTGCCTGAAGACCAAGCCTTCATTAAAGGATTGGAACTTTTGATTTCATTCCCTCACTTCCCTAGAGAGGAACCAGCCAGAAAGACTGAGGTTAATCATTTGTCCAAAGATTTAATTAATCAAGTCTATAAGATGACATTCCAGATGCAAACTCTGAGCAGTGAAGTTTGTGAACATATCAATGACAGGGAGGGTGATGCACTTCAACTTCTTGGGAACAGAAGCTGCTGTACTGGGGGTCCTGTCAGATCTGTCTCAGAGCATGATCTTATGGTTCATAAGTTTGAGTCTCACATTTGGTGAGCTTGAGCCTCACTTTGGGTGAGCCTCACTTCTCTCTCTTCCCCTCTCTCTATTCTTGTTCACATATGCCCCCCTTCTTTCAAACAACAACAACAACAACAACAACAACAACAACAACAACAGCATCAACAAACCACCAGCAGTAAAACAGTCTCTCCCTCTAAAAAATATTTTTTTCTCACCCTCTCCCCATTTCCCCTACTCATGCTCTCTCTCACTCTCTCTAAGATAAATTTTTAAAAAAGTATAGGGTTTTTCATAAGTTTGTGAGTCATTCCACCAATTATCTAGCCTAAAGGAGGGGTTGTGGGAACCCTCAAATTTTTATCTAAGTCAAACAGAAGTTGGGTAGCTTAGGGGAATCTAACAATTGAGGCTGATTTCTGAGGTGGGGACTATCTGGTGAGACGAAGCCTTTAAATTGTGAGGTTGCCCCAAACTCCAGGTAGTATCAGAATTGAAATGAATTATGGAACACCTAGTTGGTGTTATAGCATCAGCATTAGAATACAGCATCTTATATCTATATAATCTGACATTTTAATGCCATTTCCTTGAATCTTTAAGTAATTAGTAGCCCTAAAATTCTGCGACCTTCTTATGTATAGTCAACACTGAGTTTGTCAGTATTATCTCAAGAAAGTAAGTTAGGGGAGAATTTCGTTTTGGGAAAACCAGAAAAAATTGAGGTATTAGCTTTTCTGAAAAATTATTCCCAGGTGGACTTCAGTTTGATTTTTCTTCCCCAGGCTAGGAGTAGTCTTGCAATTAAATGTGAGATTCTATCTGCTCATTCTGTGGACAGCTATGTTTATACCTAAATAGAGACCTTGAGATTATCTGGTGTATAAGATTTTACAGACTAGCAGAATTTTCTGCTTTTGTGATAATCTCACTATTGTAGAAAGTCATATAAGTTTTTTTCACTAAAAAATCAGAATAGTAATTAAGCTTAGATCTTGGCAACATTATTGATATGCTCATATTCAAAAGCTGACAAAAAAAAAAGTTCCTTGAAGCTATCAGGTAACAGTGTCAATTACGCTATCTAAAGTAGAGAACTTTTCTTTTCTGTGTGGTAACATTAACATTAGTAAAGGGTAAACAGAACTTTGTAAGTCAGTCAAGAATAGAAGCAAATGAGAAGGACACAAGCAGCTGTAAAGTACCTGTAGCACGTGCATGCTTTTGCTTGACGAAGAGAAACCTAAACAATAAGGAGTGTGTGTTTGTAAATGTATGTGCTTCCAGTACTGTAAAAAGCTGGTATAGAGAGCTGCTAGCCTAATACACCTGCATGAGAATCTTGGGGTGGGGGCAGGGGAACCAACAAGAAAGAAATAACTCAACTTCTTCATTCTGCAATGTTGCATCTGCAATATTTAAAAATGAACAAATTAGGGGCACCCATGAGGATCACTTGATAGAGCATGTGAGTCTTGATCTTGAGGGTTGTGAGTGCAAGACCCACATGTAGTTTACAACCACAACAACAAAGTAGAAAATAAACAATACCTAATTTATCTCAGAAACCTGGGTAGGGGGACTGCCATGTGCCAGAAACAAAGAGTGAATTCAAAGCCTAAGTAGAAACTAAAAGAGACTGGAACCACAGTGGACCTTAGATAATACTCAGATCAGAATAAAGATATGTTATCTTAGGCCTTCCTAGACTTAGATTCAGACTTAGAGGAATGCCCCGAGCTTTGGAAGTTTTGTTCTCATGTGAGGCAGTCCCTCGAAATGCTTTGCTCAGAAACTTCAACTTGAAGCAAAGATAAACAGAGTAATTCTAACCAACCTTTTCACTGAAAACAATTGAAAAGACTAAGTAACATAAAGAAAAATTTTTTTATATTTATTTATTTTTGAGAGACGGAAAGAGACAGAGCACAAGTGGGAGAGGGCCAGAGGGAGAGAGTGAGGGAGACACAGAATCCCAAGCAGGCCTCAGGCTCTGAGCTGTCAGCACAAAGCCCGACATGGGGCTTGAACTCACAAACTGTGAGATCATGACCTGAGCTGAAGTCGGACACTTAACCAACTGAGCCACCCAGGTGCCCCTACTGTATGTAATATTTAAAAAAAATATTTTTGAAAGCTTCAAAAAAACTTACAGGTAATGAAAAATTACTTGGCTAATATTCAAAGAGAAGGTGAGGTCCCAGAGATAAAAGCCAAGAACTTAAGGCTGTTTTGGCTTTGAGGGAAATAGTCCAGAAGGGTGCATAAAAAACTAAGTGGTAAGGAAGTCTGTCTAAGTTAGGGAAGCTTAACCTTGCTCACTCCAACTAATGAGATGGGGACCTAAATGTCAATACCCTCTGAGGAGTCAATGGTGACCCCAGATTAAAATAATCATAAGAAGCCTTTGCATGGAGGTCCAGGAAACTCAAAGCTTGAATTTTGATTAAGCTCATTCCAGATTGTCTGTACCAATGGAAGTCCATTATAGTTTTCTCAGGAAGAAGATACTGTCATCATGGACCTAAAATCATTAATAAAAATAAATATTCCATGGAAATGATTAGACACAGAAACAACACAAGGGAAGCCATTACACACAAAACACAACAGGGACAATCACAAAGACTTCACATCTTGCCATTATCAGACACAGATAAAAATAATCTATTTGTACTTCAGGCAAAGGATTATTTTTAAATGTGGAAATTACAGCAGGAAACTGGCAACCATAATATGCTACAGAGTCAATTAAAGAAAAAAATACAATTTCTAATTTTAGTTGAAATTTGTTATATAGAAAGGGACTTTCAGACCCTCAGTATTCTTCTGATAGGAAGTAGGTCAATGAAAGTGTTCAGCAGCAAACCCATGTGAAAGAAAGAATGGTCTGGATTGTGGAAACTAGAATTTGTGGGGGGTGGGGTGGAGGGGGAAATATGGAGGGGAAAACTGAGAGCCACAGAGAATTAACTCCAAGCATTGAAGCCCAGAGCAGACTGATGACTGGATTTCAAAACTACTTGAGGTTGGTGACTCGTTTTAACCTACTAGTTTCCTCCTTTTCTGAAGTGCAATGTCTATGGCTGTTAATGCTAAGCCTGAGCCACCACTGTGGATTCAGAGTGCTGGGGGCACATAACTCCATCTTTAGTTTCTTGGGTCCACAGAGGAAGCAGCCTTGTAACCCAGGATGAATCACATCTGGGAGCCTCCTTAGTACCTGGTTTAAATTATGAGATTTTGAGCATTTGATATTTAGATGACATTCTGGACTTTCAATAAACTGATACTAACCTGATATTGTTATGGGACAAGACCTTATGGACTGTATCAGTGAGAGGTCCACTAGAGTAACAGAGCCAGTAGGAGATGTATATATTTATATATGTATGTAGATATAGTAGATATGTAGGAGACATAGGAGAGATATGTGTGGCATTTTACATAACATATAATATTTTAAATATGTTATATATATTTTATATACATTATACATATACATTATATACATATTTATACGTGTATATATACATTTATACATATGCACATGTATTTACACGTGTACATATACATTGACAAATACATATACATTAGACACGTATATACATATGCATACCTATGCATTTATACCTATACATTTAAAATATAGTATATATACATATATATGTATAAAACAAATAGATTTATTGCATGGAATTGACAACTGAGGGAATTGGCTAGGCAAGTACCAAACCCATACAGCAGGCCATCAGGAAGAATAAACTGTAAACAGTGATGCTGCCATCCACACGTTGAATTTCTTCTTCCTCAGTTCTGTTCTTAAAATCTTTCAACTGATTGAGTTCCCACACTGAAAATCAAGGACAGTCTCCTTTATGTAAAGTCAACTAGTTGTAGATAGTAATCATACCTATAAAATACCTTTACATTGACACCCAGATCATTGTTTGGTGTCCCCTAGGCTAGAGTGCCTTAGCCAGATTGACACAGAAAAATGGCCCATGGTGAGGGCTTTGGAATGCAATCAACAAATTGTGGCATTTAGAAATGAGGTGGATCTGGCAGGCCAGAGACAGGCTTGCAAAGGCAGAATTATAAAACTAACCCCCTAAATTCCAATCCTCTGGCATTTATTTATTTAAAAAAAATGAGTGTTTTTATTTATTTTTGAGAGAGAGAGAGAAACAGCGTGAGCAGGGGAGGGTCAGAGAGAGAGGAGTCACAGGATCTGAAGACAGGCTCCAGGCTCTGAACTAGCTGTCAGAACAGAGTGCGACACGGGGCTTGAACCCACAAACTGTGAGATCATGACCTGAGCTGAAGCCAGACACTTAACCAGCTGAGCCACCCAGGCGCCCCTTTAAAAACTTTTTAATGTTTATTTTTGAGAGACAGAGACAGATCATGAGCAAGGGAGGGGCAGAGAGAGAGGGAGTCACTGAATCCAAAGCAGGTTCCAGGCTCTGAGCTCTCAGCACAGGGCCTGATATGGGGCTGGAACCCACGGACCACGAGATCATGACCTGAACTGAAGTCAGACGCTTAACTGACTGAGCCACCCAGGTGCCCCTGGTAATTTAATTAAACGTTAATCTTGATACCACCCTAAAGAGAGTCTGCGGGTATACCTGAAGTTCTAAGTCATCTGACCTTCAGTTCCGGAGATTATCCCAGTAGAGCTGACTGAACCAGGCAAATCCTTTAAAATTGAAAAGGTTTCTCAGGTCAGAGACTTGAAGCACATGAACATTTCAACACACCATTGCTAATTGGAAGGAGAGAGTCTTGTGCAAAGACTGAGAGCCCTTTAGAAGCTTCGAGCAGCAGTAACAAGCCAGCATCGAAACATTTGCACCCTTAAGGCACAAACACCATATTATAACTATGGACTAATAAGATAAATTTTGCCTTCTCCCTGACTTCCCTGATCTTGGAAGAGTTCATAGCATCTCAGTGAGTGGAGGAGAAGTGGACCAGAAAAACGGGGAAAATGTAAATGAACAGAGCCTTCCCGTTTCCTTTCTCTGGGTTTGGAGAATCCACAGATCAGAATTACTTAGAGTTAGTAGTTTTCGATTGGATGAGAGATTGAAGTTCATATTTCATTCCAACTGGATGTTTTCAGTCCATAAGTGTCTGTTGTGCAGACTGAAAATTGCTGGGTGAGCTACCAGCTGTGCCAGTGACACGACCAGAGACGAGGAAGGGACGCCTGATGGGATGGAGTGGAAAGGCAGTTTCATAAGAAGCAGGAATGAATTCCCTGTACTGCATCCATCAACCCTTCTAAGGTGCAAGTAACTGTGGGGATGGGAAAAGGAGAATTTGAGAACAAGTGAAGCTACTTGTACCCAGTACTCCCAGGGTGCTTCCGTAATCCATTGTCTGCCTCTTCAAATCTTAGGCCACAACTCTGTAAAGAGTCATTTTATTAAAATCTTCTCAATTATTCAGTTATAGTAGATGATCTCTTTACATTCAGGAGACTGACAGATATTTCACAGAAGAATTAGGTATCGCTTACAATGACTACAAAACAATCTTTCAGACAAAAAGGATAGAATCACAACAAATTGGGGTAGATATTATGGATAATTCGGATAAGATGATTTTGGATAGGTAATATGGATGTTTTAGATATTATGGATAGAAAGCATCACACACATTTAACAGCTCTTTAGAACAAAATAAAAATAAAAAGACGTTGATGTGTCAAAAAGCATTGCTATTGAAGCCAAAATTTAAAGAAATACAAAAAAATAAATAAAATAAAAAAAAGAAAATAGTTAAAAATCTAAAATAACAGTAAAGCATTTTAACATATTTCTCTCAGTACCAAAGGTATATAATAGGCAATAAATATTAAGGAAATAGTACAACTAGAAGTTTCTTTTAATGGACAGTAACCAGAGCTAACTATGTAAAGACTTCATGTTATTTTGATGTATTATTATGAAATATTCTGAATATTTCAAAACATATAAGGAGTATTTTAAAAATATAAACATGTATCTAGCACATGTTGGGAGATAATTTTCTATGAGTCTCTTGCTTTTCTGCTTGTCTTGTTCCAGCTTTTGTTCCAGACTAAATGGATAGCCTTAGAAGATGATACCATATCTTCCTCTGAAGGATAGGTTTAAAATCCAACATAGGGGCGCCTGGGTGGCTCAGTCGGGTAAGCCTCCGACTTCTGCTCAGGTCAGATCTCACGTTCGTGGGTTCGAGCTCCGTGTCTGGCTCTGTGCTAACAGCTCAGAGCCTGGAGCCTGCTTCCAGTTCTGTGTCTCCTTCTCTCTCTGCCCCTCCCTCTCTCATGCTCTGTCTCTCTCTGTATCAAAAATAAATAAAACATTAAAAAAAGTTAAAAAAATACAAAATAAAATCCAACATAAGAAAGATGTCTTTATTAAGGGTTAAATGTTGAGCAAATTTATTAGCAGCTTGCTTCTAAGGTTGGGGTCCTCAAACTAGGACTTTTCCAACAATGACACAGACCCACGATGCTTGCATTATTCCTTTGGGTCTACCTTCCCATCATGCCATGAAACTTGGGGTACAAGAGGAACTGATGTGCACACTTAGGTCTAGAGGTGATGACAGTTTTCTAGTTTTTCTAGGTCCTGAGTGCCTCATTATGTCTCCTTGTTTGCTCCCTTTATCCAGCCCATTAGGCTGAAAAAATGGAATTTAGGGTTCTACTCTGAGCAAGATGAGAACTCACTAACAGGTTGAACTGAGATAATAGGATCACATATGTTTAAATGGAAAGCCCTGGCCACTCTCTTGTGCATGGATAGACGGGATGAAAGCATAAGAAGAGGAAGAAGAGATCATGTATGTGATTTGAAAACTCAGAGGTTTCTCAAGAGTCATGTTGACTTTCCTGTCCTGGATAGTATTAAAAAAAAAAAAAAAGAAGCCTCAAGCATGCTTTAGCATTCTAGGGTCCTAATGATGAGTTATGTCCTATTGAATATTTCCTTGTATGGCCAATTGTCCTAATGCTTCATGAGCTCAGAGGGCAGTAATCTCATTTTTCTCAAATTGTCTCACAACGTGTGAACCAAATTCTTTTCAAACAAAGTAGATTCTGAACTCTACAAAAGTTGCTCTCATCTTTCCCATTGAGAGATATTTCAAACAAGAGTAAACACAGACAATCTGAACTTTTGCCATGCCATTTCAATGCTTCCAAATCTATTTTAATCAGATCTTTTATAATTATGTCTCAGAAAGCTTGGCCTAATTATGAATGTCTGATGAACCACAAAACTGAAAATAAATTCATGCTTTTCATGAATGTGTCATTGGTAATAGACTGTTTTCTACAGCATCTAAGTTTGAACATTCAAGAACACTGCTTTAGTAAGTTTTCTGTGACTCTTATGTTGCCAGACTCAAGACGGAAAAGCTTTATATTCAGTTGGAAAACCCCTATGGGTTGAACGCATCATATCAAAGACTTTTGAAAGTTTCCACCAGAAGAACACAGAATCAACTTCAAAATAACTTCACACTATATTTAATAGTATACACTGTTCGTTTATGCGCTCTGCATTGCAAGGAAAAAATTCAATCAACCTTTATTCACACTAAGGCAGCTATAAAAACACAAAATTAATGAAGAAATAGAAAATGTTTTATTTTTATACAAAATAAATTAGATTAGTTAATGAAATGGTAGATTTTGAGGTGGTATGGAGTTTGTAAAAAAAAACAAATAATAAATAAATTAAACAGGGTATGGAGATAATCGTCATTTTAAAAAATGAAGCTATCTGAGAAGGTGTGTATGAAATCATTGGTTGGGGGTAAGGGAAGCAGGAGAGAGTGTTCACTCTGCTCACATTTGAGTGTATATCTGGCCTATTTCTAAGTACACCATATCCTTCTCCAAGTATTTAGAGGTCCACTGGGAAAAAAAGAAATATAATTCTAGTTAGCTTATTTACTTTTTGACAGTCTTAAGAACTTTATTTGAAATGTCCATCATGGAACACCCATTATTTGATTAGGAATGCATTAGCTGAGCAAACATTTCTGTAAAAATAAATATAAATCTGATTATATTTGGTGGGTTTTAAAAAGCACTCAAATTCTTAGACTAAAACCTAATGTTTGGTTTTCTTCCTGTTTCCTTTTCTAGTATCAGTCTCCTAAGAACACTTGACTTGAATCTAGGATTTATATTGAGGGAGGAATTTCAATTCAATTCACAAACCTCATAAATACCTCAGTGGAACAACATATTTAATATTCTCCACACAGTTTTATTTTTACTTTATATAGAAAAATAAATTTGTTTCCCATTATCTGAGGGATATACCATGGGCATTTTTTTTCTGAGGCTATGATGGATTTATCCTGACCCAGAAGCATCAGATCATTTATATTTTTATACATTAAATGTAGTTACTTCATTGTCCACAGTTTCAGGTAGTATATTAGTTACTCATGGCACAAAGAATAAGACAAAGGTCTTGCCCTCAAGAATGTCAAAATATAGAGCAAAAAAAAAAAAAGGAATGTTAAAAGGAAACAAATAAAAAAAACCCCTTAAGATTCAGTATGATACGTGCAAAATGCTATAGGAACACAGAGAGGGAAAATTATTACAATTGTCTGAATGTAGTGACAGAAAGTATTACTTAATCTGAGCTTTGAATGATGAGTATGAATTTTCCTTGGTGTTAGCCAGAAAGAACAGATGATAGAGCATCATGCCTCTCAGGAAATTGCCCAGTTTATTCTTGAGGATTAAGGTAAGAAATAGACACACAAAAATAAACCCTTAAGATCATGTTAAGGAACTGGAATATAATATTTTGAGCAACTCAGGTTATATTGAAGTAAACTGTAGCGATAAAATTGGGAATAAACCACAAAGAAACTAACTCAAATGTTAGGAGTGGAACCCTCTACTAGTGTTAAGAAGAAGTAAGGAATATTTGAGCCAAAGATATAGCACTAAAATTGGAGAAACAGAAAGAGATGAGAGAGATGCCTAGATGATGACTTAGATTACATCTGTTGATCAAGTCTATGTAGGTGATGTTATCAAAAAGAAGAAATCCAAGTTGTCTGAGTGTTTATTACCACAGCTTTGTAATATTTCTCAATTATGATACTTCAATTTTTGTTCCTTTCTCAAGACTGCTTAGACTTTTCAGGATCTTTTGTGGGTTCCCTATAAAGTTCAGTATTATTTGTTCTAGTTCCACAAAAAATTCTGTTGGTATTTTGATAGGAGTTGCATTGAATCTGTGACTGCTTTGGTAGTATTGACATTTTAACAATATTTGTTTTCCCAATGAGCATGGGATATCTTTCCATTTGTTGGTGTCATCTTCAATTTATTTCATCACTGTTTTATAGTTTTTAGAGTATAGATCTTTCACCTCCTGGGTTAAATTTATTCCTAGATATTTTATTATATTTGGGGCAATTATAAATGGGATTATTTCCTTAAATTCTCTTTATGCTCCTTCAAAATTAGTGTACAGACATGCAACAAATTTTTTATATTGACTTTGTATTTTGAAACTTTACTGAATTCATTTATCTGTTCTAGTAGTTTTTGGTGGTGTCTTGAAGGTCTTCTGTATATAGTATCATGTCGCCCATAAATAGTGTAAGTTTTAGTTCTTCCTCATCAATTTTCAACAACATAGAAGGACCTCAATGTATAATACTAAGGGAAATAAGTCACACAAAGAAAAATACCATATGTTTCACTCATATGTAGAATTTAAAAACCAAAACAGATGAACCATGAAAAAAAAAAAAACCCAAACAAATTCCAGACTCTTAAATAGAGAGAACAAACTGGTGGTTACTAGAGGGAGGTAACGATGGAGAGGAGGGAGGGGAATAGATAAAAGGGATTAAGAATGCACATCATGAGGAGCACTGAGTAATGTATCAAACAATTGAATCATTATATTGTACACCTGAAACTAATTTAACACTATCTGCCAATTATACTTCAATTAAAAAAAGAAACCAGAAACGCCTGCATGCTAAGTCAGTTGAACATCCTACTCTTGATTTCAGCTCAGGTCATGATCTCACAGTTTATGAGGTCAAGCCCAGTGTTGGGCTCTGTGCTGACGAGATGAATCTGCTTTGGATTTTTGCTTTCCCTTTCTCTTTGCCCCTCCTCTGCTCCCTCTCTCTTTCAAAAATAAGTAAATAATTTTTAATAAAGAAAGCCAAAGGAAATAATATGGGGTATTCTTTTTATAGTATGACAAGAGATCAGAGGAATAATTATTTTTCCCTAAAATAAAAGCATATTATCATATTCAAAGTCTATTTGGAAAAGTTAATCAAGAGTATTTTTAGTTTATCAAAGTAGTTAAAAGCTGTCTTTTCCTAATATGCCACTAAAATATATTAAAATATCATGACCTATTAAAATACACTTGTGAGTATACAAAAATCAAAAAGTAGCAATACCTCAATGAAGAAAATGCAATAAAAGATCCTATGTCTAGGTACAGTCAGAACTTTTACTATTTCTAGAGGTAAACAGAGAAGTGAATTCTTGGGTAAAACCTATAAAATCAGCCCAGGACTGATTCTTCCAAGTAGTCAGAAAAAAAGCCTTTACGTTAGTCTGCCTTTACATAAATCCCAAATACATGGCCCAATAAAAACATATGTCCCTGGAATCGACTTTCTTTCTAGAATTCTTTCTACCCATAACTCAGGTCCCTACTTTCTCTGTCTTTATAAACATTTCAAAACAACACTCCTTATGAAAGCAATAGGAAGAAGAGGACCATAAGAAAAGTAGTACAAATTCTTAAGTTTATTATTTCCGCAACAAATGAGAACACAGAAAGCACCAAATGGAGTGTATGTTGGGAGAACTGGCTGATCAATTTAATGCCTTCCACACTCCTACTCCCATCCCAAACTCACAGCTCCCTGCTAAGAAAACTCCTTAAGTACTAATGGCATGATCAACCGCTGGTTTTCTTCTATAAGTATATCACGAGTGTTCATCAACATAACAAGCACTCATGTTACCTGCTGGGCTGAAAACTGGAAAATGGACTTGTGCCTAAGTGTTGTCTAGAAAGAAAAAAGGAATCACCTCGATCCATTATGTTTTCATTACCAGAAATTGAACCTGTGAACTTCAGGGCCTATCTATGACCTTTTAGCTGATAGCCTTGAAAAGATGAAGACAATTGGAGGTGGCAGAGTCACATAAGTGGTGAGACATTGAGAAGATAAATATTAATGAAGTGTGCTTGTAGGAGTTAAACAAGAGAGCCTGATTCTTACTGCCGTTGCCACTGGACCTTTTCAGTTCTTGAACTATATTCCAGGATTGTTGAAGTACCATCAATAGGTTGTTCCTAAAATCCCAGGAGGTGTCTGTCTTTTTCCTGGCCATACCTATCTCTAAAATAAAGCCCTATTTCTGGAGGCAATTAGGTGTATCTACTTCTCATCAAAACAATAAAACCAAGAAGAAGCCACACAATTTGCCATTAATTTTGCCATGAAGATATTGCCGATTTTTTTAAAGAATTATGAACATCAATCTGATAGATGCAGATCTAGAGGAAGAGGTGGGGACAAAAAATAGGCCAGATGTTCTTCCTGTTGGTAAATATCAGGTACTATATAGATATATATCTTTATTTTGCCAGTGAAGGACTGTTGATTAGAAAAAACGATGGCAGCTTGGGTTCTATGAAAAGACACTGGACCACAAGGTAAAAGAAATATCCTAAAGAGCAGGGAAAGAGCACATTTTCAAAAATCATAAGAAAGTACAAGAATGATAAAAATAATTTTAATGTGTCTGGTATCTTCAAAGAAATGAAAAAGACTTTGTCTCTACAGAGTAGAAATAATACACTGAATCAATTTTGGAGAAGTGAAATGAGGAAAGTCAAGTGATAAATTATTTTAAGGAAATACAAAATGCAACAATAAATGACAAAAGAAGGAATAAAGTATAGAAAGGATATTGTGTGTTAAGTTACAGATAAGAGAGACAAATCTGTGAAAAACACCAAATGCAGAGATAATATAAAGGTAATAATGCTTAAATGTCTAAAATGACTCAGGTTATATACAAAGAAATAAGAAAATGGTAGAGATGCGATTTGCCATTCTTTTCCTTTTCTTTCATTCTTTGACATTGATGTAATAAGTAGTTCATAGAAAATGAAAATTCAAAATTGACCACTAGGCATATGAATTAAACATAAGACATACATTTAAAGAGGACATACATAAGAGGAAAAAAGAACAAAGGATATTTATATTAGCAAAACTATGGAAATGAAAAATAAAGTAAGGATGCACAAAATCAGGAAAAAGATGTCAATGTTTCAAACATAACAGAAGTGTCAAATGATATAAATGGACTAGACTCGGTCAGTTAAGACACAAGGACTTCAAAGTATAATATTAAACAAAAAATTTGTCTTTGTTTGTTTTCCCCCAAACAAGCATTAAACAACCAAACTGACTGAGCTGAATGTGAATGAGAGGAAAAAGTTTCAGAGGCCAATGTAAAATGAGGTCTGAGATAAGTATAAGACAAAGTAGAATTTAAGTCAAAAATTATCCTAAAATTAAGCCTAAAATAGAGTCAAAATTAGGGAAGCATAAACATAAGATTAAGATACATCTATTTGGATGATATACACATTCTTATCATATTAAAAACCTGAGATAAGTTTGGGTAATCTGTGTACTTGGAATATATTTAAAAAATGAAAAATAAGTTCAGAAATATATAGTCATTGAACTTCTTTGCCTAAGAAAAGATACTATTTTTTTTCAAAAGGCCTATATTGGTTCTTACAAGAAAAAAATGCCTATACTGCACCTCAAAGGCAATCTTAAAATTCCTAATATAATAGGGCTATTAATGACAATATTGATTTATTAACCAAAATATGATACAATTTAAACATTAGGCAAGGTAAAATACCTGTTCCATGTAATACCTGTCCTCAGGACTTTAGAAATTTTAAAATCTTAAATTATTTGTCTATAATAAAACTAATTTTTTAACATTTATTTATTATTTTTGGGAGACAGAGCATTAATGGAGGAGAAACAGAGAGGGAGACACAGAATCTGAAGCAGGCTCTAGGCTCTGAGTTATCAGCACAGTCAGACACAGGGCTCAAACTAACGAACCAACCCACGAACCATGAAATTATGACCTGGGCTGAAGTCGGATGCTTAACCGACTGGGCCTCCCAGGTGCCCAATAATAAAATCAATTAAAATACTTTGATGCCTAATATAAAACATAATGTTATAGCCAAAGTCAGATACAGTCAAAAATATACAGAAAAAATATATAATTGATCTCATTATTAAACCAGGCAGCATTAAACTAAATACCATTGACTCTATCTTCAAAGTATATCTCAAATCCAATAAGTTCTCACCATAATTTACAACCTCTGTACCACCTTTATCCAAAACACCAGGACGCACATGGGGATTATTAAAATCAGCACCCTAATTAGTGTTTCTGCTTCCATTTTTAATATGCTAGCACCATTTACAAACAAACCAGAATGATTTTGTGAATTATTATCATCATATCAGTCATTTGCCTAAAACTCTGTAATAATTTTCCAACCTATTCAAGTCAAAATCAAAATCTTTATATTGATCTAAAAGATCCTACAGTCTGTCCTTAAGATTTCACTTTCTCCGCCCTGCTTACCAGTTTTCACTTTGATCTCTCAGATTTTTGTCCCCATCACTCACTTTGGTCCACAAACATGGCATTTTTTGCTGTTCCTCAAAATTACCAAGAATACTCCAGCCTCAAGACTGTCTAGAATAATATTCCTACAAAAATTCATATGGCTAATTTTTTTATTGTATAAAGCCTTGAATCAAATGCTACCTTTCCAGGCAATTCTTCACTTTCCACTTTATCAAAAATTGCACTATTTTTTATTGCTCTCAGCCTCTGCACTAATTTTCTCCATAGTAAGTACATACATTCACATTCTAACAGATTATGTAATATACTTATTGATTTTTTTCTGCTTACTTATACTAAAATGTAGACTGTGTGAAGGTAAGGATATTTTTCACTTATTTTTTTTATTTTGTTCTTTTTAACTGATATATGTTTAGGGCATAACACAGTGCTCTCACAAAGTAGCTACTCAATTAATGTGTATTGAATAGATGAACTTAAGAATTTGACTGTAAGTCTTAATAAGCAATTGCATAAATTGAAAGACACTACTGGTAGTGAACGGGAAGACAGGTCAATAGAAAATATTCAAACTGAAACATAAAGAAAACAAAATTCATAAAAGAAAAGAAAATTCATAAAAGAAAATTAGAGGCATGTGAGAAATGAGTTACTACAAATATAAGCAGCACATCCTAAGTAGAAAAGAACAAATGGGGCAGAAGTAACTAAACAGAAATAGTGGTCAATGATAGTCTAAAATTGATGAAAGATATCAACCCACAAATTCCATATGTTTTGTGAAGCATAAGTAGAGAAATAAAAAGAGAATTTCAGCTAAGCTTACTTATCATTGGAAGATTGGTGAAAAACAGAGAAGGAAAAAGTTTTAACAACTGTTTGAAATAAGTACTATTAGGAAGAACTTAGTTTGTAATGATAGAGGAGTAAATTTTCCAGAACGACAGAGAGATTCTAAGTTTGTGTACAATCAAAAAATATAACTTCAAAACTTATAAAGCAAAATAAAAGTTATAGAACTAAGAGAGAAATAGAGAAAACTTCCAAAAGTGGGGTAGTCTTAACATTCCTTTCTCTTCGGCTAGGGCAATAGGATTATAGATGCTATAAACAACGCTGTATAAGTCATCTGTTCCTGCACAACAACAAATTAGCACAAATTTCCTCTTAAACTACTCAATTCATTATCTCAAAGTTTCTATGGGTCAAGAGCCCTGGCACAACTTTCCTGGGGCCTCTCTGCCTCAGAGTCTCATGTGAAAGCTACAATCAAGGTATTGCCCAGAGCTACAAGGGTTAACTGGGATCTGCTTTTGAGATCACACATTTCTTGGCACAGTTTCTTGCCTCCAGTTGGACCAAGAGTCCCAGTGTTTTGTCACCTGTTGACTAGGTGTTACCATCATTTTGTAGCTTGTTTGTAGGCTCAGTCTCTGGCCCCCTCATGCCACTTGCTTTATCAAAATCAGCAAGAGGAAGTCTCCTAGCAAGATCAATAGTCCAATCTTATAAAACATAATCACATTTTATTGATTAGCAGCAAACCACAGGATCCATGAACCACCATGGGAGGGAATTGCATATGGGTATGATCACCCAGAGGCAAAAATAATTGAAGACCATCCTATGGTATGTCCTTCACAAATACAATTAACCAACTGGTCTCATTGACATAAGAATGCTTCACCCAATGACAACAGATTGCACAAGGAATGTTTACCAAAATTGACCACATATTGGATCATAAAGCAAACTTCAACAAGTTTCAAAAGTTTTGAGACATTCAAAGTACATTATTTGACCACAGTGAAATTAAGTTAAAAATCAATAAGAAGAGAAAACTAGAAACTCCCCCCAACTGCTTGGAAATTAAACAATGCATGTCTCAGTAACTCATGGATTAAAAAAATGAATAGAAATTAGAAAATATTTTAACTAAATGACATGGAAAATAAAATATCAAACCTTGGGGAATGCAGCTAACAATGCTTAGAAGGAAATTTATAGCCTTAAATTCATATTGTAAGAAAGAAGAATGGTTAAGAATGAATGATCCAATCTTCCTTCTCAAGTAGAAAGAAAAAGAACACATACTAAACCCAAAGATAGCAGAAGCAAGGTAATAAAATAATAAAAATTAAAATAATATTCAACAGATAAAGTAAAAAGAATTGATTATTAACTTTTGTAGTCAGCAGGAGAATAGAACATATATACACACACAGTAAGGCACCATTACACAGAATGACTGATGCTAAATGACAATTAATACACTGTTAATAGGAGTGAAAATTTTTACAATCACAGTGGATCATCGGTTGATAGTATTTAATAAAGTCGAGTGTATGTATATGCTATGATCTAGCAATTCCAGTCCTAAGTAGATAGTCCACAGCGATATATACACATGTCCTCTAAATGACACATCCAAGCATGATCTAACAGCACTGTTGAAGTAGTCAGAAATTGAAAAAGCCTCAATGGCCTCCAACAGTTGAGAAATAAGCAAATCATTGCTATGGACTGAATGCTTGTGTGCCCCCTACATTCACATGTTGGAATCCTAGTATCCAGTGTGATCGTTTAGAAAATTTGTGGCCTTTGGAAGGTCATGAGATCATAGGCCTCGGCTTCATGAAAGAGGACCTGTAGCCCCTTCGATCACATGAGGATATAAGAAGTCTGCCACCAGGAATAGGACCCTCACCTGACTGTGATCTTGGGCTTCTGCTCATTAACACTAGAGGAAACAAATTTCTGTTTTTATATGCCTCTCAGTCTCTGATGTTTTGCTATAGCAGCCTGAGAAGATGAAAACAATTTTGATATATTAGCCCATCTATTACAGCAATGGAGGAAAATACACTGATGCTACATAGAATAACACAGGTGAATCTCATAAACGTAATATTGAGCAAAGGAAACCAATACCTAAAGATGACATTACCCATAAAGCTTTTTAAAATATATATAATTTTGTGGTATATAATAAATACTATAAATATTAGAAATACATAACGTTTACTTAAAATTTAAAACAGACGTAACTCATGTATGTTGGCGACTTTACCTTTGGGGAGAGATTGATAGTGATTGGAGGTATCATAGTGGGAAGCTATTTATGGACCAGTTTCTTGCTCTGGGTGGTATTTACAAAGATGAACTTTACTCCTTTAATAAAAATTCTATGATCCCTATATTATGTAACCCTTCAGTTAAAATGTATTTAAACTTTTGACATACATAAAATGGTTTTTTAAATTCTTATGGTGAAACTGGACTAATTAAACAGCTAATTCTGCAAAATATTTGCTAGTGAAAACACAGTGATGTACTCTATTGTATTCTCTTAGTTGGTATAGAACTCTAATTTATCATAAAAATATCAGTGAGTTTATGGAAAGTAGACAAAAGATATGGATAACTTCCTCAGAGAAGAAAATGCAAGTGGTTCTTAAACACTTTAATGGATGTTCTACCTCATTTATAATAAAAAAGCAAGAAGATATCATTTGTCAACTCTCATTTTGTCAAAATTTAAAAGGTTTTGTAACATGCTGTGCTGAGAAGGATCTAGAAAAACATAAATTCTCAAACAGTGCAGTACCACACTATGGAACTCCTATGAATAGCATTCTAATAGCCATCAAAGCAACAAATGTGTATAAAACTTGTGTATTCCCGACATATATTCTCTCCAAAGGATATGTGTTCTCTGAAGAATTCTGACTCAAAACCTGAATAATGGATACATTGTTAAACCAAATACTTTTCTGCCATTTTCATGACATGAATTAGCTCAAGACGAGGAGATGGAAGATAAGGACAGGAATAGATGATAGATAGCCATATATCATACACATATATGATATGCAATATCCATATGATATTGCAATACAGGCCTTTGTATGTTAGTATGATAAGATCGTCATATGTAATTAGCAATTGATTCTATAACAATATAGAAGGATGAGTTGTCAAAATGGACTTGTAACAAAGGATGAGACTTGACAACAAAACCTGGACACTGAGACAAGTACAGAACGTAATTCAAGGCAAAGAAAAGAGTGAAGAGAAAAATGCAAACATAGGAATAGAAAAACAAATCCCAGGGCGATGATTACCTGCTGGCATGCTCTTAAGAACATTTCTCTGAAGGGAAAATGTAGTGAAGATGTCAGCCCAAGAACAGATGACTGAGTCATGGAGTTAAAGTCATGGGTTTTGTTTTTTTCCATTTTATTTTTTGGATGGAAACGGTTGCAATCAAAATTATCAGGATTTATATCAGCAGAGATAAAGAAAGTGCTTCATGGTTTTGTTTTGCAAAGGATTAACTAATTAGGGTGCTAGGTGCAAATGGCTAGAGAAGTGTCCTGCAACCTTTTTATTAGAACAGTTTTTGTTGTTTTTGTTGTTGTTATTTTAATTACAAATTTTCACAGGATTTGGCTGGCCTACCAAACCTATTTTTCCCATGAACCCTATTAATTTCAGTGCAACCTAATGTATAATACACCTGAAATTAAATGTCAAATCATAGCAGAAACACTTGTATGTCATACATGCACCATATTCTCTTTTTAAATTTAAAGATTATAAATTCTGCAATGATCTTGCCCTAGATATTCCATAACACAATGTGTGCACGAATAAGGGATATGCACAGAATTTCTAGATGCCACAAAACAGGGTAGAGCAGGGAATTCACATGATGACATCATTGGTCTGTGACAAATTCTCAGCAGGTTTGAGCAATGAATTAAATCTCATAAGATGAGCTTTGAGTCACATACAATATTCCCCATTCGAGTTACATAAATCACCTGAATGAGTAGGTATTTGGCAAAAGCACATGTTCAAAGGCTTTATGTCTTTAGTGAGCACAATTATAATCTGTAGACTAAAAGATCCTTGATAACTTCATGGGGTCCTATGATTGCTTCAATTCCATGTTTCTGTAAGGGTTTTGTCATTCACATGTATGTGAAAGAACTACTACACTTGCAGAAGTTTTGGTTGTTTTTGTTTTGTTTTGTTTTAAGTGGACTACTCACCCTAAAAGATTTAGCAGTGCCTTCACATATAAAAATACCTATATACCTAGCTAGAGTTTTATCGATTTTATTTTTTCAAAAAACCAACTCTTGGTTTCATTGATCTGTTCAACTGTTGTTTTTGGATTCTATATTGTTTATTTCTGCCCTGATCTTTTTTTTTTTTTTTTCTTCTTCTGGGTTTGGGGCACTCTTGATGCTTTTCTAATTCCTTTAGGTATGCTGTTAGATTCTGTATTTGTGCTTTTTCTAGTTTCTTGAAATAGGCCTGGATTGCAATATACTTTCCTCTTAGGACTGCCTTTGCTGCATCCCAGAGGGTTAGGATTGTTGTATTTTCATTTTATTTGTTTCCATATATTTTTTAATTTCTTCTCTAACTGCCTGATTGGCCCATTTTTTCTTTAGTAGGTGTGCTTTTATGTCCATGTTTTTGGGGGTTTTCCAGACTTTTTCCTGTGATTGATTTCAAGTCTCATAGCATTATAACCTGAAAGTGTGCGTGATATGATCTCAATTCTTTTATATTTAATGAGGGCTCCTTTATGACTTAGTGTGTGGTCTATCTTGGAGAATGTACCATGTGCAATCAAGAAGAAAGTGAATTCCATAGCCTAAGGATGTAGAGTTCTAAATATATCTATCAAATCCATCTGTTCCAATGTTCCATTTAGGTCCCTTGCTTCTTTAGTGATTTTCTGTCTAGTTGATCTATCCATTGCTGTAAGTAGAGTATTAAGATCCCCTGCAATTAGCACATTCTTATCAATAAGATTGTTTCTGTTTGTGATTAATTGTTTTATGTATTTGGGTGCTTCTGAATTCAGTCATAGATGTTTATAATTGTTAGCTCTTCCTGATGGAAATTATTATAGAATGCCCTTCTTCATTTCTTGTTACTGCCTTTACTTTAAAGTCCAGTTGGTTCAATATAAGTATGACTACTTGGCTCTCTTTTGATTTCCACTTACATGATAGTTATTTCTCCATCCCCTTACTTTCAATCCAAAGGTGTACTCAGGCCTAAAATGTGTCTCTTATAGACAACAAATAGATGGATTTTGGTTTTTATCCATTCTGCTACCCTATGTCTTTTGTTTGGAGGATTCAGTCCATTTACATTCAGTGTTATTATTGAAAAATATAGGCTTAGAGTTATTGTGTTCTCTGTAAGATTCATGCTTGTCGTGCTGTCTCTGGTACCTTCTGTTCCTTGCAACATTTTCCTCATGGAGTCCCCCTTAGAATTTCTCGTAGAACTGGTTTAGTGGTGATGAATTCTTTCAATTTTTGTTTATTTGGGAAAACCTTTATGTCTCCTTCTATTCTGAATGATAAGCTTGCTGAATGAATTATTCTTGGCTGCATATTATTTCTATTCATCACATTACAGATTTCCTGCCATTCCTTTCTGGCCTGCCAAGTTCCAGTAGATAGGTCTGCAACTAATCTGATAGGTCTCTTTTTGTATGTTAGGGCCCTTTTATCCCTATCTGCTTTCAGAATTCCTTCTTTATCCTTATATTTTGCCAGTTTCACTATGATATGTTGGGCAGAAGGTCGATTCAAGTTACTTCTGAGGGCTGTTCTCTGTGCCTCTTTGATTTCAATGTCTGTTTTCTTCCCCACATTGGGGAAGTTCTCAGCTATGATTTGTTCAAATATCCCTTCAGCCCATTTTTCTCTCTCTTCTTCTTCAGGAATTCCTATGATGTGGATATTGTTCTGTTTGATTGTATCACTCAGTTCTCAAATTCTCCTTTCATGCTTCTCGATCAATTTATCTCTCTTTTTCTCAGCTTCCTCTTTTTCTGTAATTGTGTCTTCTAAGTCACCTATTCTCCTTTCTGTGTCTTCAATCCGTGCAGTGGCCACTTCCATTTTATTATGCACCTCATTTATAGCATTTTTTAATTCATCACAACTAGTTTTAAGGTCCATAGTCTTTGTAGCAATAGCTTCTCTGATGTTTTCCATGCCTTTTCAAGCCCAGCAATTAATTTTATGACAATTGTTCTAAATTCTTGCTCAGTTATGTTGCTTATATCTGTTTTGACCAATTCTGTAGCTGTGACTTCTTCCTGGAATTTGTTTAGAGGAGAGGTCTTTTGTTTTGTCATTTTGACTAGTTTTCTGTATCTTGTCAGTTTTAAAATCTTGTTATGGTCTCTGCACATGTGAGTATTGCTATATTAATGTTGGCTCATTGACTGTCAGGGCTTGTCTGTTCAGGAAGTGTTCTTTTAATGGTGTCCTTTGGCCTCTCTTGTTGTGCCTTTTGTTTTTATGTCCCTATTCATAGTGATATTTGGGACTCTACACCATGTGTACTTTGGCTTGTTTCTTGAGGTAGCCCTTGTAACCAGGAGTCAAAGTTTTCCAGGTCAGCAGTAACGTAAAACCTGTTCAAAATGGTTTATCCTCAGATGTCAACAGCTTTTTCCCTGAGAACTCGTCTGTCTATTGACCCTGGTGGGGTTCACTGGCCAGTGACAGGAGTGGCTCCTTGATTTCTTTCTCTTGCTGTTTTGGGGCTAGGGGCAGAACTGGAAGGTGAGCATCAGTGTCACCAATTCTCTGGGGGAGAGTATTCTTAATTTAGTAATGTCATCATAGTAGATACAAATATAGAAGTATTTGGGTACCCACTCATCATGGCCATTTAATTTTTACCATGACTTCTTTTCAGGTAAATGTATCTGATATTATGAATTAATATAAATAAATATGTGTAATAAATATAAGTGGTATGTGAACTATCACTCTGTTCATCCCCCTCCTCTCATTCTTACAGGGTTTTCATTATTCTGAAGTTTAGACCACTGCCTGACAAATGTGAACACTCATCAGAATCTTCTTCAGGACCTTGTTATAATGCAGACTCCTGGGCGCCACCCCCAGTACATTCTGATTCAGCAGGTGGGGGAAGGGACCTGAGAATTTTCATTTCTAACAGTCTCTCAGTGCTGTTGATACTATCATTTAGTGGACTCTACTTTGAGTAGCCATGTCTGTAGATGACTTCTACTCATTGTCTCATGGTGTAGTTCTTCCTTTCTATTGCAAAGAATCTTTTTTCCATTAATGTGATAATTGATGATAATGAGCATAAGTATATTAATCATTTACTCATCTCAGGTAATGTGTATACATCTAACAAGAGTCTTCTTGAGATCCCTTCATTCAAAGAAGTCAACTAATGGTGAAGTTTTCCTATATCACAGGGGATGTATAATTTGAGTGTACAAAGCTTTCAGTGTCCCCAACAGCAGCCACCACCAAATCTAGGTGGATCAGTATGTTAACAGTGTTTTCCCCCATTTTGAAGACTAATAAAAAAAATATATATACATACATATATATAATATGCTTAAAATACATATTTGTATAGATATAAATGTTATATATGTTTTCTATCCAACTGCAGATCACATTGTGCTTTTCCAGAACCTCATGTATCAGGATGTGTAACAGATGTCAACCAAAGTGACAGGGTTTAGGGCGATGTTCCTGAATTAAAGGGCAGATGCCAGTTTCAAGTGACATGTTTTCTGTAACTTACTGTCTTTCTTCATTTATCCTTCAGATACAATCTATAAAGCAACTGTTCATCTATTTAGTTTGGTATAGTGTGTAGAAATGGAGCCAGATCTCAAATTTAGTTTGTCATTTGCTTCTTGAAGGGAGATATTATTTATGTTTATAGTAAAGTATTTGAAATGTCATTTAATAGGAAAACAAATGGCAGTAGGATTCTCATGAGTAAAAACAAAAAAGGAGGCACTTTAAACTTTGAGTTAGACATTTTTATCTCACCACATTTTAAGCTACATATTTTTATTCTAATTGTAAAAATTATCTCTCTTGATATATCTTTTCCATTATTTTTTTCAAAGAGAATTCATCAGCTGGGTTAATGATGACACAAAATTTTAATATATGCATTAAACATTTAAGTTTTAATATGTTAACATGTCATAAAATGTGAATAATAACGATGTTTTATATATGAAGTGAAAACATATTTTATGTTAGAAATAGTTATAATGCCTGGAAAGTGACTTATATCCATAACAATTTCATTTAAATATTGCTTTTGCTTCCCATCTATCTTAGATGCAATTTTATAGTCCTTTTAAAAAATTCATTTCAGTGTGACCTCTTTGAGGCTGCAACTTAGTGCCTCTAGCCTACATATCCAATTGCACTTGTACTGGCTCCTATTCAATTACCTTTTAACATGCAGAGAGCAGCTAGCATCTAGGTTTGAACTGAATTTACCATTCTGAAACTCTCTAAGAATTACAACTTTGGTTCAATTCCATTGCAATAAGAAAGAAGGGCAAAAAGGAATCTATCAGCCTACTCAGATGTTAAATCCTATGGGTAGCTTTACAATTCTTGCATCTGAGCTCTTACTTGGCCCTTGAATGGACTTCTGAAACTTTATTCTGAAACACATAGAAATATGTTCTTAAAAGATCTCTTGAAGAATCTCTATTGTTCTCACATCGTGAAACAAAGAAGGACTTGCCTGAGCAAGGAAGGAACTATAATATCATAGAACAGAACCAGACACTTTTTCTTCCTTCAAAGATTGCACTTTCAGATAGCCACCCCAAGTCTCAGCTATTGCCTCTGTAAAAATAGATGTCAATTATGTCTTCCTTTATGAAGATGTATATCAGTTCAATGTTTAAAAAGATCCCAGATTAAAAAAAAAAAGTAAAAAGAAAAAGAATCCAGGCATTCATACTACAAGGCATCTATTATGAGCCAGTTAGGGACTTGACCTGCATGCTTTCTATAGGTTAGATTTTCACCTCTAGTATTTTGCTGGTAGAAAACTTATCTATTTTTGTATCCTGAAAACCCATCCCAGTAGAGATGGGTTCCCTGACATTTTGCTTTTCAATAGAGGGAAAATTTTCATGAAATTTATTCATGAAAACTCACACCAACAGAACTGTGCCAGAATATATTAAGTTTGCTTTTCATTAGATTACAAATAACTCAACTGACTACAAAATTCCTTTGACAGGTTGCTTTTGGCATTGGTTATAGGCATGGCAGAAAGTTTCTTCCTACTATGTGTAAACTATGTAGATGGGATCTTGGGCAAATAGATTGCACTTTTAAAAGCTTATTTATTTATTTGGAAGAAAAAGAGAGAATGTGAGTGGGAGAGGGGCAGAGAGAGAGAGAAGGAGAGAGAGAATCCCAAGAAGGCTCTGTACTGTCAGCACAAAGCCCGACATGAGGCTTAATCCCATAAACTGTAAGATCATGACCTGAGTTTAAATGAAGAGTCCAAGGCTTAACTGACTTAACCACCTAGCCTCAAATAGATTGCATTATTAAAGACTTTTTACAAATATATCTACTCTTATTAAAACTCTTGAAATAAAGAAAAATCCATTTTTCCCTATGGAAACTCATAAGCCCTAAAAAAAATCTAATAGGCATGATCACTAATGTTCAGTGGTTGAGGAAGATTATTGTATTTCTTTTCATGGAGTGATTTGAATTGTTTTAGAGGACAAAGTCTTTAGTCAAAGAAATGATTCCCTAATCGTGGATTGTCAGATTTCTGTGACAAACTATATGGATACAGTATCTCTGTATGAATCACATTCTGATGTTGTTAGCAAATTCCTACTTCGATTGCATGTAGTGTAGCCTCTCTGGCTAGCCTTTTCTCATGTTACTTCTCTATAGCTGTGGCTACTTTGGGCTAAGCAGTGACTGAATAGATAACTAGATCCCTGATGCTGATTTATTGATTCAGTCTGGAAGCCCTTATATAGCCACTGGATTATGTTAAAGTGTCTTTCCCTAAGAATGAAAGAGAGTTACCCAAAGATTTTCTCACCTCATTCAGTCATTTTCACAAATGTACTAGAGCTCTTTCTCTATAAATAACTTGTACTTTGGCATGGTTTCATCACTAACTGCATCTCTAGTAATTTCACTTGAATCATTACAGAGAAGATATACAACAAATATACAACAAACCTGGTGAATATGCTCACTCTTGCTTGATTTAGTCATAAACCTGAATGTGTTCTTTGCTTATAACTGGAAGTAAAGCTTTTCCACAAATGCCTTGACTGGTCTGTGTCTAATTCTTCTTTCTTACCCAGTAATGCCGCACTCAGGGTCTTATGCCCATGGGAACAATGCAGTCAAGACAATGCAGTAAAAAGAGGCAAGACCTAAGAATATTCTTTTCTTCCTGATTGTTTTGTAATCCCTGGCTAAAACTAATTATTGCGCTTTGTAATCAGAATAAAAACGTCATTGAAATAGCTTTACAGACTTTTTTAGAACATAAAATATCTATTAAAAACAATAATGTACTTTAATAACTTAAGAGCTGATGAGTAAAAACATATGGGTTAAAGTTTTCTTAAAATTGTACTGTGATTTCAAAACTAAATGAAAACTAAATTTGGGAAAAATTTATTTGAGAAGTTGGACTTTAAAATATTGAACAAATTCTAAAATAAGAAAGTGTAAAAATATACATGAATTTTACTAAACTTTATGTATTTAATAAGAAATGCCAATAAGCTAAAGCATAAGTATCCCCAACCCAACCTTACAGCAAAGGATGGTAAAGAACTTAAAATAGTATCATTTCAAATGAATACCAGTAAAAAGAAATTAATTTTATTTTTTAAGCTACAAATGCTTTTCATCACCCCAAATGGAAAAAACTCTCATCTGTCTGTAATCGATTACTACTTTTTACTTTTCTTTACTACTTACCATTCATTTTCTAGTATTTGTTGTTTTTGTCACATGCAGTGACATATCACATTATTGCTGCTAACACAAATTTTATACATGTTGTGCCTGTTCCTACACACAGTATGGTGTCAGATCCATGGTACATATATAAAGTCAAGATTTAATTTCTAGAAGTAGGTTTCTCTAGTGAAATTTAGAGAATTTCAATCAAACAATAAAATTTAAAAAATTACAGATTTAAATCTAGCATTTAAATAAATATTGCATGTAAGATTTACATCTAGGATTCATCAAAATATCTTTTTCTTACTTTCTTTCATGTTAATCAAACCCTATTCTGTACTTTATTTAATATAGAAATCATTACTTATCACTTGAAACTTTAAGATATCTTCCAGCCATTATTCTGGGCCAAGTCACAGTCAAACTTTGAATATCTTGTCCTGAATCTTTTAACTCAGATATTGGTTTGGGGCCACCATCTTTATTTAAAGCCTAAGATAATTTATATCAAGATATTAGTGTCCTATTTTTGTGAGAGAACAGGAAGTGAGAGAGAGAGAAAGGGGGAGAGAGAAAGGATTAGGAAGAGGAAGAGAAGGAATACAAGAGAAGAAGGGGAGAAAGAGGGAGGGAGGGAAGGAAGAAAACAAGGAAGGAAGGAAGGAAAAGAAGAAAGGAAAGGAATGAGGGAGGGAAGGAGGGAAACAGGAAGGAAAGAAGGAAGGAAAGAAAGAAGAAGAAAATATTTGGAAATTAATCAAGACATTTCTAAATGACCCATGGGCCAACACACATTATAAGAAAAATTGGAAAATATATTTAAATAAATTTTAAAATTGTAAATATATAAGCCAACTGAATGTATTCAGTACAAATTATGGAACACTATCTCTCATGACTATAGACACAATATTTCTAATGAAATATTAGTAAGCTGAATCCAGCTTACTGATACATAAAAAGTATTGTAAACATTGACAGAGTGGGATTTGTACCAGAAATGCAAGAATTGCATTTAAGAACCCCAACCATTGGATATGGCTGGCTCAGTTGGTTAAGCCTTGACTCTCTCTCTCTTTCTCTTTCTCTCACTCTCAAATTAAAAAAAAATCATTTCTAATTTATGATCATGATGATAACACCAGTAAAGGAGATTTACTGTATCCTTAATTGTTTTAATGGCATCAATGAGTTTCATCAAAGTAAAGGTTCTGAAATTACATGTGTCTACATTCACCTTTTCCCTCTCTTCCCTTTATTGATTGGTGTTCCAGTCAGTTTCTTGAGGTGGGACATTACTGGCAGATACAGTTCTATTTATTAAAAATATTTTCCACTGACTAAGTATGGAAACAGGCACAGTCTTAGCTCCTGAGAATCTGAGATTTCCAAGTTATTTCCAAAAATTGGGAAATCAGATGTTTTCCCAAATTAACAAGGCAACTAATACCCTTACCTGACCCCAATGGAAGTTTTTAAGAATTGATGTATGTAAAGAAAAAAAGTCTATACACACCAAAAACATGTGTTTGCCATAAATGGGAAAAACATTGTTTCTCAACCTGACTTGAAATTTTAAATTTTGACATAATTCATTAATTAAGACATTATGTGTTTTCTAGAAATAGTATTTTCTTATCCTAGTGGTTAGACTTTCAGCTGTTTTTTAATAACAATAAATGTATTATAAGGAAAGCTTTATGTAGCTTTTCTTTTGTATACATAATTTCAGGCTTAATACCTGCTTCTTGTTAAAATTAACTAACAATACCAAGAAAATGCCTTGAGAATAGTAAAATTAGAATAGGATGCTAAAAATTAGGATATAAACAAAGTTTATTTTTATTTCTGTTCTTTTAATCTTAAAGTCACAAAAATACGGAACTGTTACTAATAAGATTTGATTGAATTAAAAAATGTTAACATTTATTCATTTTTGAGCGACAGAGAGAGACATAGTGTGAACATGAGAGGGGCAGAGAGAGGCAGACACAGAATCTAAAGCAGACTCCAGGTTCTGAGCTGTCAGCACAGAGCCTGATGTAGGCCCGAACTCACAAACTATGAGATCATGAACTGAGCCAAAGTCAGACACTCAGCCAACTGAGCCACTCAGGCACCCCAATCTTATTGAAATTTTAATACCTTCCTTTTTTATTTAACTAGCAAATTTAGCTTTTTTTTCCTTTAAACATTTAGGAAAGCTCATTTTGTTTTTCTTCTCAAAAGTTTTCTCCAACTGACTTGCAATAAACTTCAAGGTTTCTGCTCCACTCCTACGGAGTGATGTTTGTCAGGTATTTTAGCCTGTCTCCACTTGAGTTTACAAATCCATCTCTTTTGTGGAGTGATTGTAGCGATAAATAGATGCACACAAAACACTTATAAAGCATAGAATAATAAACAAAAGTATTAATAGTTATATTTAAACTAAAAGAGTTCAAGGAATATGCATACACACACAGAGGAAATATTATTCATCCATAAAAAGGAAGGAAATCTTTCCATCTGTAGCAACATGGATGGACTTTGGGGCAGTATGCTAAACAAAATCAGTCAAAGAAAGAGAACTGCTTTATGACCCCACTTATATGTAGAATCTTAAAAACCCAAACTCACAGTAACAGAGAACTGGTTAGTGGTTGCCAGAGGCAGAATGGGTAAGAGTGGTCAAAAGATACAAACTTCCTATTATAGGATAAGTAAGTTTGAAATATAATGAATATCATGATAGCTGTAGTTAAAAATACTGTATTGTATATTTGAAAGTTGCTAAGAGAATAGATATTAAACGTTATTATCACAAGCAAAGAGTAACTCTGTCAAGTGATGGATGTTAACTAAACTTACTTTGATAATAATTTTGTAATATATATGTAGATCAAGTCATCATGTTCTACACCTTAAATGTATGCAATGATATATGTCTATTATATCTTAATAAAATTGCATAAAAGCTGTTGTTATCTCACATGATTTACCATTTTATAATTTAAAAACAATATCCTGATAATAAAAAATTAATCCTATGATAGTTAATCATTTATTTTTACTGATATATTTGCTTGATCTAGTTAAAGATGCTGGTTTATATTTTTACATACCTTGGGACTACATGAGTTGCCTTCTTAAAAGTTTTCAGGTGTTCTATGTTACTGTAAGTGTTTAATTAAAAATTATAATCTTGGACTTGAATCCATTTCACTCCAATCAAACAGATCTAGTTTAAGTCATACCACTTCCATATGGTGTAATCCTGAACTTCCCTATGCCTCCATCGTCTTGTCCATAAGACAGAAATTAAAATAGTTGATCTTTGGATTTGTTTCAAGGGCATTATTTATAGTTATCTTAACACAATATTTCGTACTTCTCAAATTTTAATTTATTTTTCACCAAACAAGTTTCTTTCTCCATTTTTCATTGTTCTTCTCTTTTTCTCCTTCCTCCTTCTTTTATTTCTTTCATTTATCACCTTTATTCTCTTGTGTTCTGTAAACCTTTTATTCAAAATCCGCTGGGGTTTTTTGTTTGTTTGTTCATTTCTTAAGTCATCAATCATTTACTGAGTGCCTCTCATAGCCTTTTATCATGGTAATTCCTAGTGAGAAAAAAATAGACTTATCTCTAACTTCATACAGACTATGTAATTTTTAAGTTTACTTTCATTTATTTTGAGAGAGAGAAAGAGAGACAGAGAAAGAGATTCAGAGAGAGAGAGGGAGAGAGAGAAAATCCCAAGCAGGCTCTGGGCTGACAACACAGAGCTGAACTTGGGTCTCAATCATACAAACAATGAGATCATGACTTGAGTCGAAATCCATAGTTTTATGCTTAACCACGGAGCCACCCAGACACCTCTACAGATTATATTCTAAAGGAGAAGACAGATATTCATTAAATCATCATGCAAACATGTAATACTGCCCATGTGACAAGGGCTGTAAGAGAGAGGCACAATCCTGTTCTGAGAATACATAATAGGGAAAACTGAACTGGTGAAAGAATTGAAGGAGGTTTTCCTGAGCAAGACACCCTTGTTCTGAGAGCTGAAGGATGATTTAGAGGTAAGAAAGTGAAGATTTTGGAGAAGAACATTCAAGGAAAGGCAACAATTTGTGTACAAGCACCAACATGAAGAAAGAGCATGCATGTTGTGAAGGATGAAAAGAGCAAACAAAGCTAGAACCCAGCAGAGGAAGAACATGGGAAGAGTGACTGGAGAAAGCATGGTTGACTGCACTGAGGAGTTTGCTTTCTTCTAAGGACAATGGGAGGCTAAAAAAAGTGACATGGATTTTTTTTTGTCATTATACATGTTGAAAACTCTTATTTTCATAATGGATTGGAGGGGAATCAGGATGGATGCAGATGGGTAACTTGAAAGCCCACTACATTCATCTGTGAGGAAGATATTGAAAATGGGGTCCAGAACAGAGTACTTCAGATCGCCAGAGTTATTATGGAAGAAAGATAAATCAATGATATTTGGTGATGAGTTTAGGAAGGAAGGTTACAAAGAAGAATCAAGATATTTGACTTGAATAATAAGATGGTGTTTAAGGAAGAGCATGTAGTGGGGGTCAAGGAAATACAAATGAATTTTAATTGGAGAATTTTATTAGTTTTAGATGTCTTGGAGTCTCAAAAACAAAATATCTGTCAAGTAGACAGATGCATATATGTGTCCCCAAATCAGAGGATATATGGGTTCAAGCTATAAATCATCTTCAAATATATTGCAATTCAAAGGACAGTTATGCTTGAACTCAATAAAAAATATATATACAATAAGAAAAAAAGAATCTTTCAGATCAGTATTTCATGTCCAATGTAGATGAGGTTGAGCCTGAAAGGAGATGGGAATGAGTATCAAGAAAGAAGTAAGATCTGGAGTCTCTAACCAGCAAGGGAAGAAAAATTTTTTAAAAAATTCAAAACTTTGAATGCAACTGAAAAGCTTGTAAAAAATGAATGGAAATCTCAAATCTTGTGAACAAGACGTCAGTGTTAACATAAAGTAAACAAATCCATTTTAGATTGAAGTGAGTGAATGGAGACATTATTGGCTTATGAAGGGAACATGAGCACACTGAAAAAACCCAGTGGGAAAGTCCCTGGTTGAGAGAGAGACAGAGAATGAGAGAGAGTGAAAGGAGAGACAGAGACACAGAAGGAGTTTGAATACATAAAATAGAGATGACTCACTTATAATTTAAGGTCCCTGAAGATAGAATAGATAGCACAGATGTAGAACATAGCCTAAGGTAGAAGAAATGACCTTTTTGAATTTTAGGCTAAAAGAAATAAAATAATAATAAAACTTGCCCACCAATAGCTATTGTAGACATTTATAAACATATAAAAGATTAACATTTTTCTATCTGGGCTGCCCTTACTAGGTATAACACTGTTGTGACAAATTTTATAAAACATTGGATTTGAAGAAGTCCAGTAAAGCCTGAGATCTATTGCAGAAGTATAAGTTAAAGAGTGTGAATTTGTATTCATCTCTGCCTTCAACAAAGACATAGGGAATGAGACTCAAGACATTCATGTATTCATAGAAAATTGGGACATAGGTGGGTAAACAGAGCAATTTAATTAGCATGATCCTCTAGGTAGAAGTAAATGGTCTATTTGTGTTGGGTTAATGAACTCTTCCAGGGCACTGAATAGAACCATGGTGTCTTCAAAGGACTCATTGACCTCATAGAAATGAGCACTTTTCTATCAGACAGCTCTTTATTTACCAATCTTTTCACTCTGCAGGAGAAGGCCACATGTTTATGAGGTATCAGCTTCCCATAGGTATAGGAAGTGTTTTTCACAGGTTTCACCCTGATACACACAACAAACATGATAATTTCTAGTAGAATTGTTTTTCTTCCCACACACAAATAAAGTGGTGATGCACACCATTGTTTAACTTTATCAGTGTAACACAGATGAAAAATCATAGTAATTTTCTGTATAAGGCAACATCTGTTAACTGTATCTGGGTGTTACTCAGTATAGAAGATGTGTGGTTGAAGTCTGAGTAGGGGTGATCTGGTGGTTGCTGACTTTTTCATCTGTATAGTTGCTGCTTTTTCTAGAGATGAGGTGTAGCAATTTGACACCCATATGAGCATTCATAAGATAATAAGCATTTTTGGGTCATTATTGTATGCTAAGCAAATATTACTCTGAACCATGATGAAGGAAGACAAGAAAAACAAAATACAAAGCTAAATGTCTAATCATTATGTTAATTGTGGTAACCCAAGCATTGTTGTATTTGAAGTGTTCTGTTTTCTATCTATAAGCCTAGACAAATAGAAAGAAAAGAGGAAAATTTACTATTCTTCCCCCCTTAATTTATTTAACAATTATCTATGACTCTTTTACTTTTCTGTCTTCTTTGTGATATAGGGAATATCTTTCCCAGCCTTCGAAATTAAAGGCAGTGTCCATTTCTGGTACAAAGGGTAGGCATGCTTGCAGCCTATTATAATTTATTCAGATTTCTTGAGTTTGGGTTCCTCAGCTGTGACACAAACCTACTGTGTGGGATCCAACAGGGTCCTTCAGTGTTACCTCTGTAGGATTTG
>NC_043706.1:19049218-19088558 GCF_006229205.1 Suricata suricatta | reverse complement strand
GGGGGGGGGGGGCGGGTACTATATCTTCAAACTTCCACCATGTTTGAGACCACACTTAATGAGATATAGAAATAAGTATAAAATTCAAACTACAGATAAATAGTTTGTATTGTGTGAAATGGTTAACTAATCTAATGTAATTTTCTTTAAAAATCATCTTGGTATTCTATCTTGTTGGTTTACTTTAGCATATAAAAGTAGAGCTATATCTAAATGTTAATATTATCATTAATATTGCTACCTTATCTTTAGGTCTTTTTTATGTGCTCTTGAGATGCTAAAACCTTAAAGAAGAAACCATGGCAATGTTTGTTCTACCATTCTTGATTTGCATGGTGCATTGCCAAAAAACTTCAATTCACAAATGAAAAAAAAGGAAAAAACATCCAAATTGACTGCATCTTTTATTATTGCTCAACTGTCAAACAATTGAGAAATGTATTTTGGATGAAGCACTAACATTCTTTCTTCCATTCCCAGCCCCTTTCTGGGCAGTTTTTCAGATAATCACTGATTTATGTCAATGTGAAAATTCTCAGACAGAAGACAAAAAATATGTCATGGGTTTTTTAGTTCTTCAAGCTTCTGATTAGGACCAGAGCCAGCAATTACACACACTTAGTCTTATTCTCCTCAAGAATACAGAGAAAGCAGAATCTCTTTGGGATTATAAGAAAAACTATTCTATTCCTCACACAAAGTGACTAGAACCCAACAGCTTATTAAAAAAAATGTATGGTTGAGGGTATGTGAGGATAAAGAGGAGTGGTAAGTTATTTTTCTGTCTTCTAAACTCTGTATTCTTTCATAGCTGGGAAAAGACCTCAAGCTTGCGAGTAGCTGATCACACTGGAAACAGCTGGGATACAGGAGCCAATTCAGTCCCATCAGAGCAAAAAAGCTCCAACAGTCATTCATTCAACAGCATTTATTGAGTCTCAGCAACGTGACTGGAGTGTTATAGTGGCTGCATTGCTGTGGGTTCTGGGTAGGACTATAATACAAAGTAAGTAAGGACCTTGCCTCCCTAAATATGTAGTCAATGGGGAGTGACAGACAATGAGTAACAACAATGCACTATTGAAATTTAAAAAAAAAGCAAGCTGGGGCACCTGGCTGGCTCAGTTGATTAGGCAAGTGTTTAGGTCTTGATTTTGGCTTAGATCATGATCTCATAGTTTCTGAGTTTGAGTCTCACTTTGGGTTCCATGTTGATAGTAAGGAGCCTGGTATGATTCTCTCTCTCTCTCTCTCTCTCTCTCTCTCTCTCTCTCAAATATAAATTAACTTTAAAAAAATAAAGCAAGCTGACCTAGTCTAAGGGTAAGTATGGATCTATGTAAAGTTCCTAGAATAAGTGAAACATAAACTGAGAACTGAAAGCAGAATAGACTTAAGCTGGGAAACAAAATGGGAGAAAAATAAGGAGATTTATGATGTAAAGACCTGAGTCAAAAGGTCCAGTGTGACTGGATTATACAGAGAGAGAAGAATTATTTAAAGTGAATCTGAAAGGGTATGTGGGGTGCTAGATAAAGAGACTTTTAGGCTACGCTAATAACAAATTTGTTAGAGCTAATAGAAATCTATTTCTTGACAGTGTTTGTAAAAATAAGACACTGTAGTGTGAATTAAAATTGTGTCAAGAGTAGGTGTGAGGAAACCAGCTCTGTACTAGACAAGAAAGCAACTGATGTTGGGCTAAACCATGAGGAAGATGATGGAGATGATTACAGGTGGATTTGCTAATAAGTAAGACATTCATATGTCAAAATAACCAGAGAAGAGGTAAAATATTTTTTAAGGTAATAAATTAAGGAATCAAAGACTCACTAATCTGTAATCCAGGAATACTTATGGAGAACACACCTCAGATTACTGACTTTTTGAAAATATTTTTTTCATGTTAATTTTTGAGAGAGAGAGATAGACAGAGAGCAAGAAGGGGAGGGGCAGAGAGAGAGGGAGAAAGACTCTGCAACAGGCTCCCAGATCAGCACAGAGCCTGATGCAGGGCTCAAACTCACAAACCGTGAGATCATGACCTGACCTAAATTGGATGCTTAGCCAACTGAGCCACCCAGGCACCTCCAAATTACTGACTTTTAAAGTATCTTTCCTTTTTTAGAATTTTTTTAAATGTTTATTTATTATTTTTGAGAGAGAGAGTGTGTGTGTGTGAGCAGGGGAGGGGCAAAGAGAGGACATACAGAATCTGAAGCAGGCTCCAGGCTCTGAGCTGTCAGCACAGAGCCAGGCATAGGGCTTGAACTCACGAACCATGAGATCATGACCTGAGCCAAAGTTGGACACTTAACCAACTGAGCCACCCAGGTACCCCTAAAGTCTCTTCATTTATATTTATCTACATCAGCTTCTAAATGTCTGAATGTTATCACTTAGCTATCTGCTACTGAAATAATATATGTTCCTTAGGGAGTAAAATGAACATATAAGAAAGTAGAAAAATAATCCTTATCTTTACTACTAAAAGAAAAACAATGGTGGTATTTAGTTTTTCTCTCCTAGAATTTTTAACATAAATTATTTTTGTATGAACATTACCTTCAAGTGCATTTTCTTCACATGTTACAAGATAATCAATTATATTTTATATTAAATTATGTTAGGTTAGATTATTATATCTAAAAGGAATTTAAATAACTAGCAATAAAAATTTTTGAAGTCCTCTAATTTTTTTTAAATTGAATTTTACTATTTTTGATGTAGATGCTTCAAATGGAAACCCATTGTTACAGAATTGACTAAAGTCATTATGAAATAAAATATTTGAGTTTATGCCATGCCCATCCATTGTATTGGTATCCACTTTTGTTATAGAAAAAATATTTACTACTGTTTTCTTCTGGTCTATATATTTTTTCTATAATATGAAACTTATAATAGTTAAGGAACTGTGTAGTGGATATCTCTTACCTGATTGATTACAGGGTCTATCTTTATTATTTTCAACCAATGGAATTATAATTGGATGCCTAATTTATGAAAAAATATTTTAATAATTAATCATTTATAAAATTAACAATGATATATAAAATCATTTATTTTCCATAGTTTAGATGAAGCAAACAAATACTGGACATAGGTTATGGGTTTCATGTTTCAACTTTTACTTCTCATTGTGAACAAGAGAATCTGGACTGACCAGGCACATGGTCAAACCCAAGGGGCCCTTGGCACCCTCCAGGAGGATCTAAGGAATAAATTAGAATTCCAGAAGCAAAGAAAGAAACAGGACACAAAATTATGTGAAGACAGACTCCAAAACCTTTGAGACAATCTAAAACATCTACTCAAAGGATGAGCAAACAGCTAAGAACTCTGAAGAAGGACTTCTACAAATCAAATCATCATCAAAACGTTAAAAAATGTGATTCTGAACATTTAACAAAGAGTGGAACCAGGAGAATTCTCTCAAGAGATTAATCCCAAGTACCTGAAGCTCTAACATAGTTAGGGAGGAAGCCAGTTTATATACCACATCCACCAACATCATTGCTCCTAAAGAAATTATTTTCTTTTTGTTGATATTTTTGCTATTGTAGGAAAAACTCTAGCTTTCTATATTATATTTACTTTATATTTTCTTTTGTCTTACTCCTGTAGATGTGCCATGATCAAATATTCTTGAATTTAGGAGTCAAAAATTTAAATTCACAGTCCAATATTGCCAACTACTGGTTCTTAGAACATTATTTCTACTAATCTATGGTTTAATCCATTCATGTGTAATGTGCAGCTAACTACACACAAATAGGTCCGTACAGATATCAATAAAATTTAATATTATAGCCTAGCAATTATTTATGTTAAAAAAACTAACAAAACTGCATCTCTTTAATTAGACTTTCTTAAAACAAAAAAAAATCATTATATTCCATTGTATAGTAGCTAAAGCAACAAATATGTGCATACACCAATCATAGAAGGTCTATTTTTATGTTGTTTTAGAGAGACTGAATAAGTAAAAAACATATGCTAATATAATGTTGCTTTCATGTTTAAAATAATGGGTTATGGACTATTCCCTTCACACAGATACATGTATTGCTTAAATTTAGGACCATAGAGTGGATACTTACGTAACTCAGTCTGAACCCCATCCAGGCCAACCATTAATAAATTCGATGAATTTTATAGCTGCATAACAAATTACCAAAAACTTAAGGGCTTAAAACAAGACAAAACTATTATTGTCTCAAAGTTTCGTGGGTTAGGAGTCCAGGTCCAGGCTAGATGAGTTCTTTCCACAGGATCTTACCGGGCTGACATCCAGGTGTTATGTGGAGCTCAAGATTCTCCTCCAAGCAAGTGCACCGGGTTTTCACAGAATTCAGTGCCCTGAGGTTGTGGGACTGTGGTCCCTGTTTTCTAGCTGACTATCAGCTAAAGGTCATTGTCAGCTTCTAGAGGCTACTCTTATAACGTGGCAGATTACTTCTTAAAAATCAAGCAGGGGAAACGTTCTCCATCCAAGAGTGACTATCCAGACATTAGTCATAGGTTCTGTCCGTACACAAGGGCAGATGAACATGGGGCATCCATTCCAGGGGGTGGACATTTGGGGAGCCATTTAAAATTTCTGCTAACTACACTTTTCACTTTCTTATCATGTTATATGGTAATTTTTACAGAGAGAATGCTCTAAAGCGTTAACAATGTTGTAACAAACCAAGAGGACCACCCAATATGGTAGCTTGATAGGTTTCCCTCCATTGGCAAAACAACTCAATGAGAGTAATTATAAAGAATTAGTCCTACCAACATGAAATGTTTCTGTTTCTGACCAGATTTAGGGGTAAATTAAGAAAAAGCACTGCATCCCAGAGACTAGAACTCTGCCTCCATTTCAGCCTCCATCCACCTCCCTGGGCTGAGTGAGCATCCTTTCTCCAACACAATGCACATACCTGTATGCAGAGGCCTTGTTAATGCAGGAAGCTCTGCTTCTTTGAAGGGACATGACTCAGGCCTGGCCATTTTTATCTTTTAAAGCACAGATGTCTCATCCGTAAAAAGAGAATAGTAACTATACATCCCCTACCCTAAAATGGGTTATTCTAGGGATCAAAGAAGATGACACATATTAAAGGAGTGTCAGCTATAAGATGCTATAAACATGTGATGTGATTTACTTCTACCAGTCACAGGGCCAGGCTGACCCATATGAAAGGGCCACTTTATGGGCCAAAACAGTTGAGTCTCAGCCATTTCCTTTGGATCACATAAAAGTATAATTTTTAAAATGCCACTTATTCCCAGGGAATATTGATAAATATTTCTTTCAAATAATTGTCTTGTGGGTCTCTTACATCACCAGAAGTAGGACTGTAATATTTGAAGCCCAGAAGGAAGTCTTTTTCAGGAAGAGGGGAAAATCTTGAGCCCTCTGGGGTTTTCAAGTGGCGACCATACAATCTTAAGTATTATTAAGAGCATATTCCTGGGAGGTAGTCCAAGATGGCAGAACTGAACTCACCAACTCCTATAGACACAGCAAATAAATATACAGTTATTTGTGGAACAACGCTCTCTGACAAAGACCTAGAAACTCCTTGAACAATTTCTCACCAACAGAGAATAAAAGGGTCTGTAGGAGAGTCAGAGATGGTCTCACTAAAAACCCGCTCTGGCATGATGACCCATAATGGAGAGGAATCTCACAAAACAACAGGCTCCCTCAGGAGCAAGAAGTCTGTGCACCACTGCAGGCACCCCTCCTCTTGCAGCCTGTACTGGAGAGATAAGTCCCCAAAATGTCTACCTTTGAACACCAAAGGGGCTTATGTCCAAGAGACCCAAATGGCTGAAGAGGATTTTCAGAGGGATTCAGGCAGACTCCCTCATCTCCCCTCAAGGCCCAGCATAAAAGTAGCATTTGGAAAAGCATCTAGACTACTTCTGAAGGAGACCCAGTTGCTGATATTACAGAGCCTGCCAGAAGAGCTAAGGCCCGCTGGAACGCTCCATCTGGCTAGCTCAGGCAAGCAAGCGCAGTTCCCGCAATTTTCTGTTGCCCACCTAAAGCCAGGGCATGTCCCACCCCTGTGCTCCCCTGCTCTTGCACTAAAGTCTGTGGGCACAGGGACTAGTTGGGGATTCTCCTTATGGTCTGGCTCTGGTGGCCCTGGGCGGGGGCCGGGATTGTGTTCCTGTGCCCCGGGGGACGGTAGCAACCAGAGTGACTCTTCTATGCAGGCTACCACCACCAGGGCCTCCCACGGACAGCAAACGGAAACACACTCATAGTCTTGCTGTGAAAAAGGCCCATTAACTTTTCCTGGAGCTTCATCCTGAGGGCCAGGCTACACATTTACACACAAAGGGACCACAGAGATGCTCCCAGGGGAATGTTGACTGGGAGATGCCATCTTTTGGGGAGGGGGTGGGTGAAACAAGTTAAGGGGGTTCAGGAGGCACAAATTTCTAATTATAAAACAAATGACTCATGGGGATGTAACGTAAAGCATGGTGACGACAGTTAATAACATGTAGTATATACTAGACAATTGACAAGAGACTAAGTCCTCAAAGTTCTCATCACAAGAAAAAACAAACCTGTAACTTTGTAAGGTGACAGATGGTAATTAGACTATTGTGGTGATCATTTAGCAGTGTATACAAATATCAGATCATTATGTTGTTTGTATACCTGAAACTAATATAATGTTATGTGTCAATTATACCTCAATAAAGAAAAAGAATATTTCCAAAAGAATTCTGAGTGAACACCCAAATGAATAATTAAAATAATGCTGCAGACCCTGTTTTGTAATTTAAAAAAAAACGGAATTGAATTTTTATGTTCATACATTATGTTAGAATCCTAAGGCTTTCTTTAGTGAAGGATGTGGTTTGTGAAAATCAAACATAATTTCTAGTGTATCATTGGTTGAATTTTAGAACTATGTCAACTGTTCTTCAATGTTGACAGAATGATGGAAGGAAACACAGGTCCTTCCTCAGCTGAACGGGGAGACTTTAACTCTACGGACAACTTACTTACTGGTGACGAGGGAGATAAGATACCTATTGTTCCCCCTTAGATCTAGAAATGATCTCAGAATCACATCTTACTGATATCCCAGTTTTGATTTTCCATATTGTTTTCAGAGTAAGATATTAACTCTACAACTTTGAACAGGTTTTTAGACAAATTTTTATATCATGGTAGGTGGTGCATTTGTAATTAGATCATGTTTTTCCCTTGTATTTCACATTTAGGTCCATTAAAAACCAACACCTAGCCCTGTGAGAGGATGACTGGAAAGTTTAAAACTGGATACAATAGCATCATTTGTTAATGATGACCATATACACAGTAAAATTTTCTCTTAAATTAAAAAAAAGAATTCATTGACTGATTTTTAAAAAAACGTATTCCCTTTCAAAGGACTCCAAACTTCGTGAAAAGTCTTTGGAATATACTCTGGTAAAGGGAAAATGTTGAGGGGCACCTGGATGGCTCAGTCAGTTAAATGTCTAACTTCAGCTCAGGTCATGATCTCATAGTTTGTGGGTTCAAGCCTCGCATCGCACTGTGTGCTGACAGCTCAGAGCCTGGGGCCTGCTTTAGATCCTGTGTCTCCCTCTCTCTCTGCCTCTCTTCTGCTCACTCTCTGTCTCTCTCTCTCTCTCTCAAATTCATAAACAACTTTTTTAATAATTAAAAAGAAGGGTTGAAGTCACATCTAAGGACCAGTGAGGAATTTTTAAACATTAGCTATTTGTTCAAATGAATCATTTTATTTCTTTTTCTAATTTTTATTTTGTTTATTTTTGAGACGGGGGAGCGTACATGCACAGGTAGGGGAGGCGCAGAGAGAGGGGGACAGAGGATCTGAAGGGGGCTCTGCACTGAGAGCAGCAAGCCCAATGTGGGGCTTGATCTCACGAACCACGAGATCTTGACCCAAGCTGAAGTTGGACACTCATCCAACTGAGCCACCCGGGCACCCCAACTGAATTATCTTATTTTTAAAGAAGAAATGAAAAATGAAAGTTGCCTGGGTGGAGGTGGAGAACAGCCTTTAAAGAGGCACAGAAATGGGAAGATATACCTCTCAAATCAAGACAATAGGTAAGACATGTCATGATGCACTGGCTGGCAGTGGTCTGGACAGGACTATTGGCAGGCATGAAAAATCAGGAAGGATCACAGAGGTCAGAGAACAGCTATTTTCACAAGAGTGGGATCCACTGGGAACTAATATAATGTTATAGGCCAATTTTAACTCAATAAAATAAAAAAAACATTTCCAAAATAATTCTGAGTGATTTGAGTGAAATGAGTAATTAAAATAATGCTACAGACCTTGGTTCTATAATTAAAAAAAAAATGAACTGATTTTTTATGCTCATAACGTGCCTAATGAGAGTGTTTAGCCACTGTTAGAAGTGAGGTGCACAGGACGCTCAAAGACTCAGCTTCCCTTCTGCTGGGGAGATCTTGGCCATGTGGTCATATTTTTCTTCTTTGTTTGTATTGGGGACATTTCTTGTAGTTTTGTTCATTTCCAACATGTATTGACCTCTTGTGTGAGATTTAAGGTACAGAAAAGATACATACCTTGAACTCCAGATAGTTAACAGCAAAGTTGTTAACTAAGTAGGGATTTAGGTGGTGAAATCAACCCTAGCTTCTACCATGGAGATCTCACCTCAGATGAGAGATCTTGCTTCCCCACGCACAGTTGGGCCCTGACAGGCAGGTAGAGACCTCCTTAGGACAGTCTGAGAGTTAATGAAGAGAATGACAAGCTTGGACAATTACAAGCCTCCTACAGGAACCTGCTAGCTCTTCCTCCAATGGGACTCTGAGGTGGGACCCCCAGTGACTGCCAAATATGGCAGAATTTTGAGGACAAGGTCATATTCTTCACCTGGTCAGGCAGGGGCCACAGAAGCTGGCCAACTCAGATGTCTGAAACATCATCCTCAGAATGTTCACCTTGAACTCCCCTCGTTGCTCACTTACACTTAAGTCTGATTGTGCAGAACTGGAGGGCTTCCTAGAGAGAGAGGATGCAAAGTGCTATCTAGCTGAGCAGTCAGCTGACCAAGAAGGGGAGAAGACATTTAAAGGCAGGGGAAACTAGGGTCTCTCCAGGAAGCACTGAACACCAATCCAACAACAGAACATGTCCCGTGAGAGCTCCAAGACCAGCAGTACTGAGCACTGGATACTGATGTGGCAGCCCCTGAGGAACCAGATACTACATGTCACAGGCAGTATGACTGTCACAAAGAAAAAATGGAAAAAAATATATATGTATCTGGAATTTTCTACATTTCCAGTTGGAGGCAACATCTATCAGTCCGGAAGGCACGTGATAGGAGAATTTTCACAAATATTGAACAATTAAACCTGTTTCTAATGTCTGTCAGAGAAAGCATTATTGAGCTTGACTACAAATCTTCAAGCATTATTGAACTTGAGTACAAATCAGCACTCGAGCTGGTAGACCAGGAATTGCTGTTTTGGAAGTAGTTTAAGAACTGGAAAATAGGACCTTTGCATCTATGTTTTTCCACTGGAGGATTAATTGCATCTGTGTATGTCTTTCTGAGACACACAGCTTGCTTTTCCTAGTTGAGACGGGTTTAACAACTTGTATTTTGTAACACAATTTGGTGTTATGTTTCTTATAATCTTTTGTTTTTATTTTTCTCCCGTTGACTTAATCTTACTGTCTCGGAGCCTTGGATATTCTTTTTACTTGTACTCCGATGTCCTGATTTTAGCTCTTCTGGAAAAACAAGAAGAAAAACAAGAAAAAAACAGGACACAGCTTTCTGAAAATAATTATTGCACTAATTTCTATGTCTGATCATGTTCCTTTTTTATTTTCCCCCAGACAGGAAGGCTCAGATTCAAATGATACAGAAATCCATGTTGAAGTTTCTTTCAGCAATTAAGTCACTGCCTCTTCTCAGGGCCAAACCTATGCTTCTATGCCCTGCTCTGTGAGGTGGGGCTGAGACGCGGGACCTCACTTCTGCTTCGCGTCCGGGTTTCTTGTTGGACTCTGGAAGGGGAACGCCAGAAGGAGATGGCAAGCCTGGGCAGGGAGAGGGGCTTGCCCTTTCCTGTTTCTGTTTTGTGGGCTCCCTGTCGTTTTTTTGTCTGCTTGCTGTGTCTGTGGTCATCCAGCATCGGCGTGGCCACCACTCCCCCTGCAGAAGCAGCTACATCTAGTTTGTAGTTTCTACAACTTTTAAATAATCAGCCCCTTGGGGAGCCTGGGTGGCTCAGGCAGTTAAGCCTCTCTGACTCTTGACTTTGGCCCAGGTCATGATCTCATGGTTCCTGAGTTCAAGCCTCATGGCTGCCTGGGCTCTGTGCTGATGGCGTGGAGCCTGCTTGAGATTCTCTCTCTCTCCCCCCCTCTCTGGCTGCCCCTCCCCTGCTTGCTCTCTATCTCTTTCTCAAAATAAATAAAAATAAACTTTAAAAAGGGGAACCATCTCTGTAAGGACACAGGTGTGATCCGGCTTCCCAGCCTTCCCGGAGCAGATCGCGGTGGTTTCTCCTGAAAGGGCGCACCTTAAGGAGGGACAACTCCTGCGGTGCCCAGGCTCCCAATCGAGAGAGGCCAGCTGATACCTTTGACCTTTCTACCGGCGGGCCTAGTTATGCCCCACGTGGGGGTCCTGGGCCCACTCTGATTGGTCAATACTCCAAATATTGTGATTGGCTCCCACAACTGCCAGTATTGATGAGGGGGGTAGGGATTGGATCACTGTACTCCTGTCATCATTTCCTGTAACTCCCCTTCCCAAACGCATAAAAGGCCCTGCCCTGCCTTTGTTCGGGGCTCTCCCTCCACGGTGGCCAGCTGGTCGGTGCAGGTTGTGAGCCCGAGCTTAAACCTGTAATAAAGCCCTTTGCTTTTGCAGGCGTGACTCGGTCTCCCTAGCAGTCTCTGGTGCTTGTTTTGGGGTGATTTTATAAACTTGGGCACAACATCTCCTTCTTCAGAGTCTTGAAAGTTTTGATAATTACAGCTTTCGGCTTCCCCCACCTCCCCAGCCCTAGATGTGGTAGCTGCTCCCAGCATTTGTGCCTCTGTAATACCGTCGATTTTTTTTTTATCTTTTTAGTTACCTTATTAACAACTTTATAGCTACCTATCAACTCTTCATATCAAGTACTCTCTGCTTAAGTAGCTGGTGTGGTTTCTGATTCTTGACAGCCCACCACCAGATATAGACTTGACAATCTTCATTTCCGTATTCTACTTCTTCTGATTTATGTTTTTCTCAAGCCACTTTTTTGTTTGTTTCCTCTATTGCTAAGAAAGGTGAGGATATTATCTCTAATATCTGATTGTGAGTGCCTTCTGTATTTTAAGGGAAACTACAAGAAATAATGCAAATAAAAGAAAGGCTTTCAAATGTGGGGAGTGGAGGGAAACCAAAGGAATAAAACAAATGTGGAAAATTTAATGGAAAGATGGAAACCATGATTTTTTTTTAAAAAGTCAAGTAATAGAATAATAAAAATAAAATAATATGAGGGAGAAATTGAATGTGTCGATATTTATTGTAGATTATAAATCAATTTGCCTTTTAAACTGGAGAAATTCACAATATGAGTGAAACTCTACCATTTTCTTTTATTTAGCTATCCATTTATTTGGTAGTTGTTTGCTAAACAAGCATTGAAAACATAATGACTCATAAAATTAATTAGGCCCCAGGTTTACCATTATTCCTAAAGAGAGTAATGTATCATTGTGTCATTTTGATATATTTACTTTTTTTATAATCTGTGGTTTATCATCAAGAAATTCATAGGCACGATGCTCTTGTATTTTTAGCTAATCTTCTTTTTAAATAACTGCAGATTCACATGCAGTTTTAAAGTCTCTTTGTGATTTTTTTTGCCTGTGTGTGTGCATCTTACATAAGTGAACCCAAATATTTTTTGAATTACAGTGGCCTTAATAAAAATGGGGTTTTTTTTGAGAGTTTCATCACTCAAGTATGACAGGAAGTAGAAACCAGTCAATGGTTTTGTTTAATATAATAGCTTCACAATATTCATCAGGCTTTTACTTAATGTCATCAGGCTCTGAGCTAAGCACTTCCTAGGGTTTGCCTTACTCATCACCAAAACTCCATGAGGTGGATATTGTGATTGGTACCTGCTTTACAGTAAGCCATTGTAAGTAGTTTTTGTAGGATTAAGCAACAAGCTCTAGATCACAGAGATAGTAAGAGCAGGACTGGGGTTTGAACCAAGGATAGTTTGTAACGTTAAATTTTGCCTTACCTGGATTCGAATCTTTTCCGGGGATAAGTAATGTACCCCAGGAGTCTAATATGGTGCTTATAATTGAAATGAACAAACCTGAAGTGATTAGTCAAACTCAGAAGGTCACAGTAAGTTAATTCTGTGCTACTAGTGTGTGTGTGTGTGTGTGTGTGTGTGTAAATCCATTTTTATTGCATAGAAGCAATAAACTAGATAGTTCGCTCTTGTATTGTGTTTTCTTCTTTTTCTTATCTTCATGTTTTTGCTCTCTAATAGCTCAGAAGTATTAGGTACACAAAATGTCCATAAGCTCAGTTAGAGTCAGCTCACTCAGTGCTCAATAAAGGAAGGCTCTACTATTTTCTACTCTTCAGTTGACATGTTGAACGGTCACAAACAGCACCTGGACACTTACCCACCAAGGAACTCTCCTTTTTCAAAGCTTGACCTATTGCCTTTCAAAGACTCACTCAAGGTCCATGATGCTTTGTGGATACAGAGATATGATTAGAACAGCCTTAGCTCACCTGTTAAATGTCCACAGGTGCTGTAAGGACACCCTGATAAAGATGTACACAAACACAACATAGGTCCTAGAAAATAAAAGTACACAAATAAAAACATGAAAGCCTTTCTTGAAAAGAAGGACAAAATGCGAATGAATTATAAATTTCAACTGATCGTAAATCTCAACTTGCTCCTATAGTTAACCCTCTGCTGAATATTGTATATGGGCGTTTGCAGTGTGTTAGAACCATCACCAGGAAATTGTCTTCCCTGGAACATCACATTTCTTGATAAACACACAGTGGGCTCCAAAGAGTAGCTATTTTTAGAAAAAATTCAGGAGAGGGAAGAATTAATGTATTGATAATAAGGGGTAAAAGTCCAGGAAATGGAAACAACCTGTCAAAGAATTAATGCGAGTGTTTTCTGTCTTTGGGGATGAGATGAGTTGGGAGGAGAAGGATTGTCATTGGCCTTTAGTGCATTGTTGCTGAGTAAGTGAAAATAAATGGAAAATGCAGTTCTTCCAATTTCAAACTGTTACAATATGGTTACTTTCATGCCCTACAGAGAATTCCTGAAGGCACAAATCCAGTCACAAATCGGTACACATCAGCATTTTGCATAAAAGGAAAACATCCATATCTGACTCAAGCAACGATGAAATCAATACAGAAACATTTCCAGGGAAGTCCTGCAGGTTTTGTTATGCATTAACAGCTAGTATATCGTGCAAAAAAATCTTCTGGCTGTTTAATAAATCAACTTTAGATCCACAATCCCTAAACTTCCATGATTTTCTTTATCATCGCCTAGAGAGCACCCTGCAGACGTTAAGTTGCATTTTTTCCCCCAACTGTTTCTATCCTTATTAGATGGTTTATCTCACTGCTGGTTTTCTGATGGGTTTGGATACAGGGGTTAAATTCGTATCTTGTAGTCTTTGTACCCCAGCCTCCTCCAAAGCCTGCATAGTATCATAAAAAAGAGCATGTGACCAACTCCAGAGCCAAAATGCTGTCCTCAGCTCCCTGGCTTAACCTGAACTTCTTTATCAATAAAACTATGCCCATTCATGTAATTGCCTTTGGTTTTATTTACCACTGAATGTCTGAACTACTGACGTGAGTCAAATAATTATTTTAGACACTCCAAAAAGCATACTTGAAAATGATTTTATGGTTATGTTAAATAAAGATAGGATTTAAATAACTTCAAGAAATGTTGAATATTACTTCAAATTTTATTGGTGCGCAAATCTATCCCCCTATGTATCCTTTAAAAAATAAGTTTGATGCTCTTAGCAAAATGGAAATGTCTATAAAAAATGCGTTTGGCACATTATATGAAGATGCTAGTATTGGATAAGAAAGAGAAAATGTTTTCCTCTTAGTAACTCAGCAGCCATTGTCACATAAGCAGAACAAAGAAACCAATCTATCATTGTGGTTTGTTTTGACTAGAATTATCAAATTCTAGGTTAGACCACCTTGCTGTACAATACCAAGATCTATTGTGATGACAATCATATTCTGATTGTATTAAAAATACCCATGTATAGGGGCGCCTAAGTGGCTCAGTTGATTAAGTGTCTAATCAGGTCATTCTCTCAGGATCATGTGATCAAGCCCTGGGCCAGGCTCCATGATGTGTGTGGGAGGTAAATGTATATAATGATTGGACTAGAGTCAGTGAGAGCTGGAGATGAGAGGATTGGCAGGGTAGGGGTGCTGGTGGCACCATATGGAGATGAGGGAGGGACCAAGGTCGCATCTGTGAAATGGGGAGAAAGTTAGCACCCACCACATAGGACCACTCTGAGGATTAAATAATGCTAGAGGCCTCCTTAGAAAGTTCTATAAAGATTAAATGAATATATGGGGAGCCCCTAACAGAGTACATTACACACAGAAGTGTTCTAGATCAAAGCTGTGATGATGTTGGTGAGGTAACTGAGGAGTAGACTGTGGAAATGGAAGCCAGGATGTGTCCAGATAGTGAAGGTCTTTACTGGCTGAGGGAACCTTAGTAAAGGCTTTGTAGCAAAACTGGGTGTTTCAAGATGAATTAGCCTCAGGGTGCCTGGATGGCTCTGTTGTTAGGAGTCTGACTACCGCTTAGGTCATGATGGTGTGGTTCATGAATTTGAACCCCACATAAGATTCTTTGTTGTCAAGTGAACCCACTTCCGATCCTCTGTCCCCCTCTCTCTGCCCCTCCTCCCTCTTAAAAAATAAACATTAAAAAAAAATTGGATAAGCCTCTACCAAGGAGAGCTGTGGGGTGGAGTGTTGGAGGAAGGGCATTTAGGGCAGAGTGATGCATTCTGGTAGGAATCCGGAGTTCAACACAGTTCATCGACGGAGTCTGACAGAAATTTTGATGCAAGCCACATAAGAATTTCTTTTTTTGTAGCCACATTTTAAAAAGAATGAAGATTAAAAAAGTGAAATTATTTTCACTAATATGTTTCATTAATGTGTCCAGAATGCCAAAATATTCACATTTCAATATGTTAATATAAACATATTAAAGAGATATTTTACTTTCTGTTGTTCATACTGAATCTTTGATATCTGGCATGTGTTATACATGGGGCATATTTCAATTCACACTAGCCCCATTTCAAGAGCTAAATGTATATGTGGCTAATGGCTACCATATTGGGCAATGCCAGCCTAGACTATCATTTGCTGCCCTTAATTTGAGCCTACAGAACGTACACCTTATCCTAAGTGGGTAGATATGCAGTGAAGACGGTGGAGAGATGGAATGATTAAATTTACCTTTTAGCAAGGTCACCTACTGCTGCAGCTGTATGGAGGATGAAGTGGGTGAAGTAGGTGAAACAGAGCCCAGGAACCAGAAAGCATGGAGTTTGCCCCGGCAAGGCCTTGGGAGCTGTAATGGAGAGTAGAATGGAGTCAAAAGATAGTAAGGAAGCCCAGTGCACCAGATTGGATGACTAAGTGGCGAGGAAAGGATGTGAGAAGAAAGGGGAGGTGTCTGAAGTTCATGTCTGAATTCCTGCATAGTGGCGGTCACTCGGTCAGGGAATAGTGGGACGAGGACTTTTAAATGTACACTTTTACCATAAACAGAGGCAGTATTTTGTGTGAAAGTAAAATCATGCAAAGATCAGGACTCCTCAAAAACATTGTTTGCCATACAGTAGGAAGCCATTTAATCATCCCCTCAAAGTTTTAAATTCAGACTCAAATCTTTTTTACTAGGAAATACTGTTTTTGTTTCCCATTTAAGCCAATGGACACGTGGAGTCTTTAAGTCTTTAGGTAGTTTGTCACACAGCACGATAGTATGAATTCTGCAGCCAGAATGTCTGGATTGTAATGCCAGCTCGGCCACTGACTGTCTAACCTTGGACATTGCTTAAGGTCTACGTGTCTCAGTTTCCTCCCCTGTGACAAGGAGTTAGTGATACTGCTAAGTTCATAGCTTGATAAATGTTCAGAATGATTCCTAGCTTATAGTAAGCACAATGTAAATGCTGGTTAAATAAACATGCTTTAGGGGCACCTCGGGGACTTGGTGGGTTGAGCATCTGACTTTGGCTCAGGTCATGATCTCACATTCATGAGGCTCTCTGCTGTCGATGCAGAGCCTGCTTTGGATCCTCTGTCCCCTTCTCTCTAAGTTCCTCCCCTGTTCATGCTTTCTCTCAAAAATGAATAAACATTAACAAAATAAAATAAACATGCTTTCGGCAACCTGATAGAGTGTGACCTCTTTGAAAATAGAGTGCCTTGCATCTTTGTTGTCTAAAACATTTGTAGTTTATTTGCATATGAAGAGATAAAAATTGCTCTTTCAAACGAATCCCAAATATTTTTATTAAAGTGATTGGTCAGAGAGTATTTTTTTTTTTAATTTTATTTTTATCTTCTGAATATGGGCTATCCTATCATCACAGCATGGAACTCCTAATGACAGGTAATCCTTTAACATTTTTTAAAGCATATAGTAAAGAATGATAAAAAAAAAAGGTAAAAAAAAGATTTTCTATTTTAAAAATATCTCTTTAGGGGCATCTGGGTGGCTCAGTTGGTTGAGCATCCGACTTTGGCTCAGGTCATGATCTCACAGGTCACGAGTTTGAGCCCCACATTGGAATCTCTGCTATCATTGCAAAGTCTGCTTTGGATCCTCTGTCCTCCTCTCTCTCTGCTCCTCCTCAACTCGTGTTCTTTCAAAAACAAATAAAACATTAAGACATTTTAAAAAAAATGTCTTTTCATATATTTTCCTTATTTATTCACCTGGAATTGAAATGTTCACTTTTATTCTTAGTTCTTGGGAGAATACACGAATCTACAAAAGAAAGGCTGGCTTAATTTGTATTTTGTCCTGTTTTATTAAATACCCATTACCTTCTATAAGGAATACCTCAAGACAATTAAGTCAGGAGTTTAAGAAAATCTAGGATGCATTTCAGGATATTGTGTTCTTAATTATAATATGTGCTAGACTTTATATTAAACAGTTTATAAACGTGCTGGGGTATCACACTTTGTCGATTAGAATGTGGTCAGTTCTATGTGGGGTGAGTTAGGGAACAAAAGAACACCACACACTTGAAGGAGGAGCTGGATCTCTCAAGATCATGTGCATTTCCTATGGAGGTTGGACAGGGAGAGAATAAGTTTTCCAGGTAGACAGAGCCTATAACCATAGCTAAAGATAAGAATACGGCAAGCTTCTATGGGCTGTGAGTTGAGAGGGTTGTAAGTAATTACAGGATAATATTGTCAGTGCTAGATAGATGGAACATCGCATAATTTAGAAGGAAAGAGGTAAAGGATGCTTAGACTACTGGAGAAAACTAGACAAAGTCTCACATAGAAAGAAACATTCCATAACATTGACGGATTTTTCAACTCCATGCTTAAAGCAAAAATAACTCTCCCTGAAGAATTCAATGTGTTGAATAGTCACATCACTTTTCTTCCCAATGGAGTACTAGGGATAACTCCCCATGAAGCTTTTCTCTTTGTTTTCCTATGAATTTCCTGATGTTGGAATTCTCTAGGTGAAGGAGTACCCCATGTTTATTTTATTTAGGAAATCATGTGCTTTTGAGTGTCAGAAATTGAGGTCGTTTTTTTCTTTCCTGTCCTTACCAGAGTCTGAGAGAGGATGAGCAGGGAGAAAGCCAAGGGCAAGCTGGTTCAGGTTATGGACTCAAACTACCAAATGGAGACAGATGACATGGCACATGGAAGAATCACATTTCAGTTACTTGTGGGGATGAAAGGATGGAAGGAGAGAGCTAATGGAAGACCTCCTGATTCAATTTTGGTTTATTTTGGAGACCTCAGTCTTGTTGGTTTCAGGCACCGTCTTGAATCAGATGCATTCTCTCTTCACTTGTTCTCATGTTCTCATTGCAGCTTCACAAGGGTTCAGGAGAACCCTTCAGTGATCTCATTTTCTAAAGAGTGCCTCCCTGTTGGGCATGTAATTTTAATCCAGTCATAAAATCACCATTGATGATGCTGGCTCCATCTAGACCTGGTAACAGACACAGGGTGTGGGGACAGGGTGGTAGGCATAACCTTTGGTTGGTTCCCCTAACCTGGCACTGGCAGTTAGTTCCAAATATGTAAACACATATAGAAACTTAATTGTTTCTCAAATGAATTTACATCCAGATGCATTTTAGTATAAATAGATCAATGATTTTTGAACATGGTTCTAGTAGAGAACTCCACCACAAAATGATATTATTCTTCATTCATCTTTAAATAAATGCAGCAGAAGTAGCAGCAAGCCCAGTGGACCAGAAACCAAGAAGCCTGGGCTCTCTGTGTGATCTTGAGTAAGTCACTTGACTTCATCTATGAAATGAGAGCCTAAGCTTTCTGTTTCCTAAGCTTGCCTTCAGTTAAGCCATTATGTGAATAAAACATCTAGATATCGGGTAACTTGGGTGAGTGCCAATTTTTCATGCTTCAAATCTAGTAGGATTATTATAAATACAGGATTTCTCAATTTGAGAAAAGGAATCAGTAATATCATTTTAGATCTGCTAATTTAGTAACCTAATTTGTAAATCTAACCAATTATTAATGATGACTTCAGGCGGTTTGTAGGATTATGGTAATAAGTTAAATGAAATTCTGCTAACCTAGGATCTTAAACTTTTATGTACACATTTTTGGCATATCTTATCTACTTTATGATCTATCATTGACAACTTAATCCAATTACAACAAGAAATAGTTGGCTGCTTAAAATATGCACACAAGAACCTAAATCAGGGTCTTGGCACTAAAAATTAGGTATGTGAGGAATCAAGTACTAATATGAAGTTCTAAATATAGAAATTTGTTCACTAATAAGGTCTAGAGCTTGAAAATTAGGCCAGCATTGTACTTTACGAGCTAAATAACCACAGTTAAAACTAAAATTGGGAACTTTGGACAAACATTTAGATGCTGCTGCTTTGAAGTTCAGACAAGTAATATGAATAGCAGCAGACAAATGTCACATTGATTTTTATTTGGGTTAATTACCAACATTTTAGTGTGTGTTTCTTTTTACACATACAGTACTTTGAGTAATAGCCTTTGAGTGGTTATAGAATTCTCTTGCTTAGTTTGTAAGAACAGAGAAGTTTTGTTTTTAAAATTAACTCCATGTTTTGTTATTTTTATAAAGAAAAACAATTTCTGCACGAGTTTAGGTCAATAAGTGGTAATATTTCTTAGTAAAATTCTATCTGTAGAGATCATAAAAATTATATAGAGAACAAATTATTTGCCTTTAGAAAAGAAGAGGTATTTAAAATGTTACTGTAAGGTACAAATTCTCATGACTGAAAAATATAAGAATCAAATTATTTACCTCAGAAATCTTCAACCAATAGAATAAATTACACATGGAATATAAATATTTGGAATCAGAAATATCTGTATTTAAATCAGAGCTCTGCTATTTTCCAGTTATTTATTTTTAAGTACGCTTAATTTCTCTGAGCATGTTTTTCATCTGTAAGATGGCTTAATGTTTATATAATTGTTGAGAATTGAGTAAAGGAATGTATGTAAGGGCCTAACAAAATGCCGGCATAACGACATGCTCATCAGAGGGAGTGTATCTTCTGATTAGGACTCTACTATTTGCCCATAATAGATGTCCATTAGTAACTTCTTACAACAATACCAGGAGCCCTGATTGGTGTTGCATATTGAAAAACACATTCATAATTAGATTTGATCTACACCATCTATGTTCCTTCCCTGAGTCCGTTGCTTAAATACTTAACCTTTGGGCCTCACTTTACTATACAAACTTCTGCCCTTGCATTGTTTCACTGAGCTTAACAGGACCCTCCTGAGAGAAAACTGGGCATTTCTGTCTAGTTAATGGGAATCATAGTTTGCAAACAAGTTAGTGATGGTGTTGTTTAGGGGAATGTTAGCTGCCAAATACCATTTAAGATATACTTTTCATTTGCTCTGAAAAGCCACGTTGCTTTGAAAGTCTTTCCAGATTTCTTTAAATGAAATCCAGAATATGTTAAATTAGAACCATTCCTTAAAGATACTGATTACACCCTGATCTCATAGCAAAGTACGCAAATTAAGCCGACTTTGAGATTTGTAAAGAAACGCACACAGTTATTTCAAACAATTGTCTAATAATGAAAGGAACTACTTAAATGTACCTTTGCTTATCGACTAGATAGATGGGTTTAAGTATTTACTTTATTTCAGAATTGCATGTGCATGATGTAGGGCCGGAAAGCTAACAGCTACCTTGTATGGCTAACAGTCCTACTCAGCGATGGGGCTTTCCACTTCTGAATTTGCTCTCCGTTGAGTAAGACAAGCTAGAGCATGGTGACCCTGGAGCTTAAATGGGGCAAAGTCCATTTATTTACTCAGGATTCTGCCTGGGGGCCGGACTACTGAATGAGTGATATGGTTCTTGAGACACAGTAGAAGGTAAAGGCTAATCCATTTTATCAATATGTTCATGATTCTGTTTGTGCCTATGTGCTTTGTTATTTTAGGTGTTAGTTATTATGATCGGAAACATGTGCCTATTTCGATCGTTGTGTTCTTTTTGCAAGGGCAGATTTGAATACCATATGCTTCCAGTAAACGAGAGAAAGTGTCCTCTTATGTGGGATTCATTCTTTCCTATCTGGGAGGTGAGATGGCCTGCGATTCAGGGTCACAGGTGTTTGATGCCCTTTTCCCCCCTCCTATTCTGGTAGATATTTGAAAAGCTTTACAATTTCATTACAGAATGAAAACTTGCCTTTGATAAAGCATCTCCTTAAATTTGCTCTGGGTCAGGTCGTGTGGAATTCTGATTCTGGCACTAGTTCTAAGTCAGTCATTTACATAAAACGGGGAAAAGGATTGTTTTTAATGCTGCCCCTCTAGAAGCATGTTGGCATAGATGTCACATCGCTCCAAATGTAACTTTGCATCAATTACGCTCAAAATTAAAGATGCATTTTCAGAAGAGCACTGAACTTTGGATTTGAAGAGACCATTAAAAATCTTGATGATTTAAAGATGTTTTATTCATAGTTTCACCAGGAGAAATAGTAGTTAATATGACTCTCATTTCATAGATAATAAGGAAAAGAAGTCTCCTTTTTTTAAGTTAAGTGAGTTAGTGGAGGCCACAAGAGTGAGCCCCAGTTCTTGTGAGGGTTATAATTCCTAAGGGTGCAACTTTCAATTCTGATTAAGGACAACGGCCTAAAAATAAATTAGAGCAATCCCTAAAAAGTTACATGTGAATAAATATTTTAAATCTTTAATGTACAAGCTCTTTTTATATTGAAAACACAATGCATAGTTGTACAACTACATTTGAGGAAGAAGATTAAACCATTTCTAAAATTTATTTTACTCCTTTTGTGGCTTTAAAGGATTCCCTTAATATGATTTAATTTTGATTTTGGCAATTAAGCTTTCTATGTAACAAAAGGGCAGTGGTCATCCACAGAAGAGAGAGTAAGTGTTACAAGAGATATTACCTTTGGAAGTTTTTGAGTCTAAAATTAACATTGTAAAAGACTACAGTCTAAAACGGAGGGTATGTAAATGTGTTGCTCTAGTAGTTCAGTACATAAATGACTGTCTTACTTACAGTATCAACTTCTGCACTGTTTTACATATATCATGCAAATACATACTTACCAGAGAGACTTTTAAAAATATATATCTGGGTATTTTGCTTCAGTTATTTAAAAATACACATTAAATACATTATCTTTATTCATAAAATTATATTAGCTAAGTTAGAGTTAGCCTGCTCTGTATCATTTAAATAAGAATGGATTTACTACTTGCATAGCTTTAAAAATCCAGGTCAGAAGAGAAACAAAATAAAATCATGCCTTCCCCTAAATTAAAGGAACAGAAACCCCTCTGCTTTCAAGCTGAAAGACTTTCCCCATTAAGGTCAAGCCTAGTTTGTAGAAGAAATGCTCTATTATACTTTTAAGGTGTTGTTTTAGAAAGAAAATAATTTTATCCAATCAATATCCACAAGATGCAATATGGTATTCTTCTTTAAAACCTTCCAGAAACATCTCCAGCAATCTCAAAATCAGTTACTGATGCTTGTCCGGTCAGTCACTGTTGCTTGTCCAGTTGATCACGAGTTCGCGTCCTGTTTGCAATGTGGCTGGACAACGTCTTATTTTCACTCATAAGGTGAGATAAAATATCCAGTTAATTCTTTGGATCTTTTTCTTTCAACTGCTAGGGGTAGATACAGAGTTGGAAGAGGTAAGGGCATGCATGCATTTACGTCTATTTGTTAGTTTAACCATTTTTTTTTAGGATGTTATAATCTGCTATAGCTATGCGTGTGTGAGACTGTATCGTTTTTACACAGATCTATTTCATCCTGAACAAAAACTTCCATCTATCTAAAATGCATTGAAAACTGTCCCAGCCTCCTCTTCCCATCTCCTCTTTTCATATACCCATAAACGACCCAGTTTAAGAGCATGCAGACCGAAAGGCTCCTTTCTGGTTTTTATTCTTCGTTAGCAAAGGGAGCTCACACACGCATTAGCATAGACAAGCTGTTGTAATCAGTAAAGTTTGAAGCTGACACACTTATAGAGTCCTGCTTGCCAAAAATAGGATTTCATTTGTGCTGTCATTTTTTTCCCCTGAACCAGTTTTGCCAATGCTATAGGAAATGCCAACTTTGGGCCTGCAGGATTGGGGACCACAATGTTTCAGTAGGTGGCGCTTCAACACAGCCCACCTGCTTCAGGGCCTCCACGTGTGCTCAACTTCCTAATACCTCAGGTGCATTGAAGAGGCTTGGCCCAGCTGGCTAACAGTGTAGCTAGATCCGCTAGTAACTCCCCCCAAACGCAGCTGAAACATCTAGACAGCAGGACTGTTCGTATAAGCCTCGGCCATTATTGTAACACGCACACATTCACACATACCTATGCTGGCTCTACTTCTAAAATTAAAAACCAGAGAAAATGTATCTTAAAATTTCAATGGTAGTTCATTGATTTCAGCTTCACACTGATTGATTGATTGAGTTATTGGTTTACATCATATTTGTGTATATGCATGTTATTATTTTTTTCTGAAAGCACAATTTTGTAATATTTATGCAGCATTTATTCTTAGTAAAAGGAAAAACAGACCTTTCCTTTTTCAAGTAATTTTACTACTTAAATAAGCGAAACAGTATATGAAAACGCCAGTGTCTCTGTTTTCCAATTCGGTACAAGGAGCTATGTGCAGCAGCGTTCCCTAACATGCCTATAAATTGACATAAACCAGGGTGATTAAGTGGATGATAAGCCACGTGTCATTGACAAACAGGAGTCGAGATGCCTGCAGTGAAATGTACTAAAAGGAGCCTCAGTGCATCAAAGAAACTCCCCATGGTCCATTGACCTGAAGACGTCCACAAGCTTCATTCCAAGAGAAGATGAGGAAAGAGAACAGAACACTTTACAATAACTAGCCACTTGTCTCTTTAAAAAAATGAGAAACCGACAACTATTCAATGTTCCCCCTGATTTGTTGCCCAACGTTCAGAGTCCAGAATATCATAATTTCAGGTATTTTCGGTTGTTATATAATCTGCTAGTGTTTTCTTGAAATCTTCTAAATATGCATTAAAATAGATCTTCCATTTGAAACTATGGTGATATTAGGAAAAATCCCCTGGTTCTTTTCTGTTAACTCTTTGCCTCTCAATCTGCTGCTTTCATGTACATTGAATTAAAACATACATTTTAGGATTTTGGATGGAATAGCAAGTGAATATAAAATAATCTGGACAATCATTATTTAACATACCATATTGATATGAAAACAAAATTGATAAAATAATAACAGTTATAATTGATGCTAGATAAACTAATTAAATGAATGAAACAAAAAAGTAAAAACAAAGTTTTTGTATCTCCTAGATCATCATTTATTCTGTAATCCATAGAAACATAAACAAATTAACAGAAGGATACATTTTGGGTTCAATTATATCTCTAAAAAACTCTCAGAGAATGAAACATAACGACATAATAAAAAACAGTAATATCATGAGTTTAAAATAATCACTGATTTGAATATTGAACATGATTTTTACCTCTTTGAACACACCAATGGCACAAAACAAGAGTGTCAGCCGTCTCTCTTTTGTATATTTCTTGATAGAATTATTACTGATTTAAAAGAAATCAACTCAAATTCATTCTGAAAACCCCTCCTTCCTCAAAGCCACAGTATGTGTCACTGCTGTAAGTTTCAGATTCTCTTCTAAGAGAGTGTGTGTCTATTCTGTTTCAATTCTTAGTCTCTATTTCTGTATATTTTTTACAGAACATCCTGAAGAAAAAGAAGAGGCCCACTAAAATTTCACGTCTTTGTTATTAGAATATATTGACATCCCTTGCTTCGTTGACTTTTTATTACAGTCCCGAGGTTAAAAAAAAAAAAAGGTTGCCAGAGTCAGCTCAGCCCTTTCCTCTGGTTCCAAGTAAAGATTCCTGGCATTTTTCTCTTTGCTTTCAGCTTTGTAGATAATTTTTTCACTCTATCTTTCTTCTTCACTAGAAGATTCAAAACAAACTTGAAGGTTTAGTTTAGTGTTTATTTTTCTTTCTTTCTTTCTTTTTTCTTTTACCTTTTCCAAAGGTTTCATGTCACAAAATGCCAGCATAAAGGATGGCCTTGTGCTGGGCCCCCTTTGCCACTCCGTCTCCACCGGGGCCCTGGCATCTGTCAGAGAGGAACGCTCCAATCTGGGCTCCCTGCTGAGCCGAGACTGGCCACCTCCCCCAGCACAGGGCCACACCGCGCCGGAGCCAAAACACGGGACCATCTGATGCGAGTCTGGCCTAATGAAAGTCCAGCATGGGGCTAAATGAGTTTCCACCGCTGCTGGGTGAGGGGCTAATGATAAAACAGCTCCCTGGGCTCACTGCTGCTGTTGGTATCTTTGTCAGGGCATATGGCAGTTGGCTGAGTGCCTCACTTGTGCGATTTCCTATCGGATTTATCCTGAGGACGTGTGCTATATTCTCGCTTTCTCTCTTTCGTCTCTGGCTCTCTGTGGCCTCTTTGCTGGCTCTTCTATATTCTGATGGTCTCGGTGTGATGGCTGGGCCATATATGGTTTCTTCCTGAAGTATATGTGAACCTTTCTTTCTTTTCAAAAAGAAAATGTGGATAGAAAAGCAGAAACATGGAAGAGAGAATGATACTGACTGTTACACCCAGTGGGTGTTCTGCTTCCTTTGGAGCATCGTAGCTAAAGGCATAAATTTCACAGAAACAGAGGAACAGTCCGCTTGAAACTTGTTGAATGCAGTGATGCTAATTAAAAACTTCTTTATGGCGTGTCCTTCCCCCATCCACACCCAGTCCACCTCACCACTGATAACAACCTCCTGGCAAGCTCTTAGGATTTTATGAGATGGGTAAATAGTCGTTTCAGAATTTTTGTTCATTGAAACAATTTTAAGTCAAGTTAATGTTAAGTTACAATAAACTACTAGACAAAATAACAGTTACTTTTGTTTATTCATTATCCTTATTCTTAAAACATGTGAAGAAGAGGACAAATTTGGAAGATTCTCATTTATAGCTGCACTGAATAGATATGTTTTGGGTTTCTGGATATACTGTTTGTTGTTTGAGATGTGCAGATTCGTATCACAATTTAAATTGCTATGGGAAAATGCTTATAATAACAATAAAGCAACCTTCCCAATCCTAGAAACATTTCAAAAACGTGTATTTTACTCTTTTAAGATTTATAAGCTCATTAAACCTAAATAAAGATTTTGATGGCAATTCTTACATTTTAACATTGCCTGCATATAACCATATCTGATTTTGATTTTTCTGATCTGTGATTTGTTCTTAGATCCTTTCTTGCTGCTGCTACTAAATTACATGGAGGCTTAATATAATGGTATAATTTATCTTTTACAGAAGAAAGAAGCACATCTAAAAGCAACAAGATTAGGCACAAGATTCTAAAGTTTAGATATTCTCATATTTAAGGTCTCCATTTTTGGTTCTCTTCACTAAGGTATCTCTCTCTCTCTCTCTGATCACTGTCATTCAACTTACATTTCTGGCAGAACTAGGACTTAAATACAGCTTATGTGAGATTTGCATGGCTTCAAGGAACAGCCCATTTCAATCTCAATATAAGTGATCTTTTCATAAACTTGTTCTGAGAAATTCTAAATGAAATCTTTTAAAAATCACATGCTTCTCAGTGAATGAACCCATGTGCCTTAGAAGGTTCCGCATGAGCTCCAGGTGATCCCCCGTGCGGCCACGCGGTCAGTGATATAATCTAAATGAGATTGTTTTCTTGTAAATTGCATGGTGGAGAAATACCATCACGTTCCACATGCCGTATGCCCCATTTTAATTTATTCCCATGACAAAAACTCCATTAATATAATTTTGGAACAAAGTGAAAATGATAGGAATTTTCTGTGTCACTGAAAAACTAAGCCGCTTTCTTCTTAAGGAAATATCGCTTTAAAAGCTCAAGAATATTCCGTTTCTAACTTACAAAATTTCTTCTTGCTACAAACATTATTCAAGTTATTTTCAAGTCGACAGGATTAAAATAAATTATAACACTTCCCTGTATTTTTATAAATTGCTTTGTAGACTGTCCAGAATTTTATAAGCCCTACGTTGTTTTTTGTTTTCCTCTACTAAATTTATTAGATGTTTTTATATACTTATACTTTTTGAGGGTTGCCATGAGCCAAAGCTGCATCTCTCATTTCACAGCTATAATTATACATTACTATAGGATTCCTTACTTGCAGATAAATGTGAGATAATATGCAATAGAGGAAAGAAGACTGGACTAAAAGCCAAGAAACCTGAATCATCATGACAATTCTTTCACCTCATAGGAACATGACCCTTTCTATTTAAAATTATAACAGCCCTTAATTTCCCCATTTATGGATCAGACACTTTATTCCTCCATGATCTCATTTAACCATCACAGCCACGCTTTGAGGTAGTCTTCGTCATCCTCACTTTAAACAGGCCCGGAGGTTGGGAGAATTACAGACACACGTCCACAGTGTCACACAGCAAGGCGGACAGTAGAACTTCAAACTTTCACACTTCAAACCCCCTAGTCTTCAAAAGTGATCTCCTGGCACCTTCCGAGGTGTATTCTCTGCGAATCCCAATTTGGGGCTAGCCAAGGTTGGGGTTCGGTCTCAAAATTTCTGCTTTTTATCTCCGCTTTGAAATTCTGAGCCCACTGTTGTTTGCAACTATTTCTTCCTCAGCATCATGAAGTGAGTGCGGCTGCCCTTGTGGGGAAGGATAATCCCAGTCACAGGATGGACCCAGGCTATGTGACAGAGGAAGTATCGGGATGAGGTCAGCCGTCAACTACCAAGAGATCGCCATCTTGGCGAGTGTAATTATTAGGATTGAAAACATTGAGAATATTTGAGCTCTTTTTAGCTACTGATGCCTTTTAAGTTATCTGCGATTTAATGAATTACCCAGTCCGGGGAAAAAAGAAAAGAAAGAAAGATCCGAGCTTTTCTAGTTTGTACCAGCTCCTCCTGATTTGACCATTTACTTCCAAAATATTAACTTAATAAATGAGAAATGCTTCTGTTTTATAATTACAGATCAATTCAGTAGATTTCAAAGGAAACATGGATTTTCTTTTATTAAAAAGCTAATTTTATATCCTCTAACTAAACACTTAGTTTCTCACAACATCGTTGTAACAAAACTGCTGGACAAAAATTTACAAAGATCTATTTGTGGTTGATCTTTTTTCCTCTAAGATACTTCTTGATAGTTTCTAATTAGTGGATACTTGATGTGTCTTCAGTGTGTTTTTTCTATCAATATGGAGAACTAAAATGTGGATTTATATTATCTTAAATGGGAAGAAAAAATAACCCAATAAGTTCACACTTGGTTGTGTATCTAATTCATTATATATGCATATACAAACATACATATGCATTATACACATACACATAGAATGTGTGTGTGTGTGTGTGTGTATGTGTGTGTGTGTGTGTGTGTGTGTATTGAAACATGGCCAGGTCTTACATGATATAAATTCATTTGGCAGCAAAATTACTTGATGCAAAAATATTTTTAGTCTTAATGTGTTCAGCTTGGGGTGATTGTTCAGACTTATCCTTTAGGTATGTTAATGTGCTTAATAACAGGATATTGTCCCAGAGCTCTTTGAAGGAGTTTTGTAAGACACTCCATAGTATCTGCTCTGTGTTACACTTGTAAAATGTGAAAACTACGTCAAAAATCCAAAATACCTCTAGCACCAAAGATTTCAGATAAGGGACTGTAGATCTAGATTTATAAAACCTTGAAAACATACACATTAACACATAACATGATGTAAGCACCTAATAAAATAAATATATAAATAGCTTGACAAAGTCTTTTATATGCATGCCACGTATCTAATATACATTATATATTGATAATTGTAAGCAATAATAGCATAATATATAACAATATATGGTTTAAGAGTTGGGATTAATTTCATTTTGAGCTTTCAGTATCAGAATAGATAACTTTACCTTAAAGAAATCCTATATTCTGCAATATTTATTGCATAAGAAATAAATAAGTCATATATATACATATATGTTTATATATACATACATATATAGAAATATATATACACATATTTTACATATATGTATGTATATATATTTCATTTCCAAACTGGTTCAAGTTTTGCTCCATCCAATGGTGATGTTTCTCCTCAGTCATAGCTTCTGGAGACCCCTAATCTGCATGAAAAATCCTGCATTATGTAGTTTGAAGGTCATGGGCATTTTTCAACACAAAGAAATTACTGATGAGACAGATAATATACAAATGTATATTATCTCATTCTATATGAGGGAGGGAACTGTGAAAAAAATATGGTTTTATGCCATGTAGTTGCTGCAGGAAAAAAAACGTATCTTACTCATAGAAAATGTGTATGTTTTTCCTATCAACATATTTTTAGTTGTTAGCCATATAAAACTGCATTTATGTCGCAGATGTGAATTTGGAGCAATTAATTTTGGATCATTGGAACTGTTATCAATAAATCATATTGACATGATTTTAGAGGAACTACATGATCTGCCACTCAGAAGATGCACACTTCTATTTGTCCACTGTACCCAGGCAAGTGAGAACAAGTGAAAAGATGAATGGCAAGTTCTAGAACTATAGACTTTAAACAAAAAAGTTTTGGAACACACCTTGATTATTCAGAATTGTATCCAACGATTATACCACATAACACTATATTTTGGACACAGGTGTATAAGACAATGCCTACAAATTGCATTTTCCTATTATTATTCTTGACAAACAAGGTTGCTTCTGCCTAGACAAGTTGAAACAATCTCATTATTTGACAAATCACAACATACTAATGGCTGGTTATACTTTTTCTTTCTATTGAGAATCTTTAAGAAAGTTCCAACAATTTTTTTCTATATAAGGTAAATGCATTTCTCTTATTCACTGCAGGATATACAGAAGGTGTTTTGAGGGCGTCCTTTGACATTCCTTCCCACATATCATGATTTCTCATTTTAAAAGTTCCATATACTACTTTATGTATGGGGCATTATGTTTTGCTTTTACCCAAAAATATAAAGACTATTTACAAACATTAACTATTGCTATAGGCCCGATAACAGTCTTCACATCTCTCTGGGGCATGGAAATATTACATTTGCTCTTCCTGGGTGGAGTGATTTGGTCATTTGCCGGTATTAATTGGTGATAGTTCAGGGTATAAAAGCTCAAGACTTCATTACTTCCCATTTGGAAAGCCCTCTTCTTTGTAGTTGAAAGAGTAGACTTGTATGCATTAGGCTTTTATAGTTATGTGTGGAATATAAATGTGTTTTAGTAGTGCTGTAATCACAGCTCATGTGAACAGGAATGAAATCCTTTTCTAAACCCAGTTAACAGGGCCCCACATTCCACCTCCACCAATCAGGCTTGCAACTCCAACTAGTTCCCAGAGGGGTAGTCAATGAACTCTGCTTGGCATGAATGAGACCTCTCCTTGGCAAGATGCGGGTGTAACTACAAAACCTGTAACATTAGTACAGGGCAATTAGCATTTATACAGTGTTTTACAATCATCAGTTTATACATAAAACATCCTTACAAGCTAGACATTATAGCTCCATTTCACAGCTGTGAAAACTAAGAAAGCCATTATTCTTTACCCGAAGAGATGGCATGATCTTGATTCCTTGTCTTCTTGATGGTGACATTTATTTTAAAGCTGAGATAAAGTGCTAAGTTGAGGGAATGGCTTCTAGAATTTCATGATAAAAAAATTAGACAAAAATATGGAACAATGTCAAAAGTTTTAAGAATTTAAATTCTTCCCCATCTCTACAGAACTGCATTGTTTAATGTACTCTTTCTAGTGGAGAGACCACAGAGAATTAGCTGTGTTGGTCCCATTTTCCTTATGTTTTTATTATTGTTGCCACTTATTCTTTTATATTTTTCAACACACTGAATTATTTCTTCTTTGTTTTTCATAAGCAAAAAGACATACTAATTTAACATAAACATTTAAAAAGATTTGGGTGGCAAACGTCAAACCTGAAGCCATTTCCCTATTCAAAACTGAAGCAGTTTTAAAATGCTGATTTTATTTTTCTCTGTTACATGCTTAAAGATGACTAAGACTGACTGAACTAGTGCATAAGAGAATCTACATTAGATTGTGAGGCAAGACCACTTCAAAATAATGATGGTTTGGAGGGCAGAGGCATGGAAATAACCTATATTTAAAAAAGTATTAGACCCAGGAATACAACACACTCTTATGCTTTTTTATCTAAGCTGTTTGATAATTTTGTCCAAATATTAAAGCGGCAACATGATCAGGGTCCTCAGTGACTCCAGGCCATGGACAGCTCCTGATTCAAAACATGAGACTTTAGATAGTTGACTAAGGTGAGAAAGTTCTTTCTTGTTACATTAATTAAAATGAATTTGAAATTATTATACACCACACAGAATGTGAAAAACTATTTAGAATAAGCAGCCCCCAATCAGGAAATATCGAAGGCTGTTTTTAGAATTTGAGAGCTATCTCTTATCAGAAGTTGAGTTTTGATAGGTTGAATGTAGCAGACTCCTTTCAGTTACTTTTACATTGTTTTACTCCTACTTTTAAAAAATATATCTGTAAGGTGCATTTCTATAGATCAGATTTTGTTTTAATCCAATAGAATGTTGATTCTACTTTACATTCATCCACATTTTAACTGTGAGGGATTGCTAAATTTGTATGATCCATGGTTTCTCTTTATCATTTCAATAAAGAAATAAATCCTCCAAGAGAGTATTCTTAAGAAATTGGATATGAAAGAGTTTATAATATGGAGATCTTACTATGTATGTAAAGAAGGTTTTCCAGGTTGAGATATATTTATCCTGTACAGAATATTAGTTTTATAATTTTTTTAATTTCAAGTTGATCATATTAATATTTGTAACATTTCTATGACAGTGCACTTAAAGAAAATGTTTAGAATTAGTATGTTTAGTATATGGACTTGGCATATAATCATACAGCACCTTGCATAGAACCACTTGCATTTTCCATATAGATCTTGCTTGTCTCTGGCTTCATTTTTAGTTCATTTTTCATCTCCTCTTTGCTTGAAAAGCCATTCCAACAAGTAATAGAAAAGAGCAACTATTAGGTGTAGTTTCTTATGTGCCAGATACTATAGCAAGTTCCTTGTATATATGACTGCATTGATTCTCACAACTCAAAGAAGTAGGAATTATTATGTCCATGTTAGGGAGATGAGGTACAGGGATGACTTTCTGGCTTATGATCTTGTTTAGAAAGTGGCATATCCAGTTTGATACCAAGTTAGACTGATACTAAAGCCCATGCTTTAACCACTGCATTATTCTTATGTCAATCCATCTTCATACAATGTAATTTGGAAGAGAACAGAGAAAGGGTTAGGTTGTGGAAATAAGTTATTAAATCTACTAGATTCCTAAGTCATTTTCTAAAAAATAGAAATAATCTCAACCGTTTGTGAATCCTCATAAATCATTGAGGAGTGTTCCTGGAATCTATTATGTCAATAATACTCAAATTTGAAAATCCAATTATTTATTCAACAATATATGCTGAATACCTAATCAGTAATCTGATATAGGTGGAGGTCAGATATACATGACCAAGACCAATGAGAACTCGACTTCCATGAGTCTTGCATTCTGGAATGGAACTAATAATTAAAAAGCAATCCAAGTATCAGTAAGATAATTTTGAACTGTGAGAAGTTCAAGGAAAAAAATATGGAATGAGGTGATAGAGAATCATCTATACAGAGGCTGTTTTGATGAAGATGAGAATAGCTTCTATTATCCAGAATGTGAAGGTAAATAACCCTAAACAAAATATGTAAAATTTATGTTTTACATTTCCGCACATTCGGCATATGTATTTACTTCAATCGTAAAATAATGTTTTGAATTACTCTTAAAATTACTGAGATTCCTCTACAAATATTGGAATACAATGGATGGCCCAGGAAGCTTATCCAGTGACTTCCAGTATTCCTCCTCATTCTGTCAGCATTTGAAAAGGGATTAGTGAATATCCAGTTATTGGTAGGGGTATAATATACCCTCTACTCTTCTGTGAAGATTTTTCTAGAGAGTTTTAACAGAATGAGAATGGGTTTAACCATTTCCTTTTAAGTTGTTCACAACTAAACCTTTATCAATCCTTAAATAAGCACAATATTCCGTACTCCAAAGCAGTAGGGACAGGAATACCTGTAAGATTCTCTCTCTCTCCTTTGAAAACTATGTATGTGTACACGTTTATGCATTGGTCTTTAAAATTTGGCAGAAAATAAACAATTTTTTAAAAATAGATCACAGAAGTTCATATCAGATATGTCAGACAGTGTTGGGACACTTTCTCAACAGCGTTTTGGCATAAACTCATATAAGGGACTTTTCATTCTTTAATGGTTCATGTGATAATGACTTTACCATAAGTGTAAGGTTTGACTATATGCTGTTTAAATTTTTAAATATTAAAAATAAAATCATTATGGGATGGAAGCTTTTCTCATCATTTCAATTCCTTATCTTGGACATAAGAGTTAATTTCCAGTGTTGTAGTACATATTTCATGTATTAAATTTGGGACTGTTGATTGTCTATTTTCCTCCAAGGAAAGCTGCATGGGCATTTGCCTCTCTCCCAGATCATCATCATTGATTCCATTTAGCCTCTGACTGTGATTACTTGCAGCTGGGGTCCATTTGCAACAACATTTTTATACGGTGTACAAGATTAGAGCAAACAAACTACTTTGACTACAGTATTCTCCAATTACATTAATTTCATCCACTGATGTCTTTATTTCCTTCCTTTCCAATTTAGCTGTGTAATGTGAAAATTGGCCCTATTTTTGTGCCTATTATGATGCTCTTAATCCTCTCTTTCTTCCCACATGATGTTAGTTGCATAAGAGAACTTCACAAACAAACTCTTATAATGGGAATGAGTAGATTTTTCTTCTTGTGAAAGAATCCCAAAATGAAAAATACAGTTAGCTTTCCAAACTGCGAGTTGGAGGGCATGTTTTCTTAACATCTATTAAGAAATATAAGCAATATCATCTACATCACCTTCACTTATAAGCTTTCCATATCTCAGAATATAATCACAGTAGTTTGATCTGACAAAATGGAGAAAGCTGTCCAAGGAATCATGGGATGAGTATAGCAAACTCAGTTTGAAAAATTAAAAGAGAAAATACAAAGATCCAAAGATAGAAAAGACACAAAGAGAAAGAATAGATAAAGGTAATCCTGAAAGAGGAAAACAGGAGATAAAACGATCATGTTGCATATTGTCAAGTTGTAGGGAATGAGGGTGGTGTCATCTACCCCCTGTACAATGATACATGAACAGGATGGGAAGACCTCCTGAGAAAAAACACTCCCTTGGATGAAGAGATACAAGAAAATACCACATCAGACAAATAATGGCCGAAATAGAATTACAATGAGACTCATATGGTAAGATTCAAGAAAAAAATTAAATACATGTGCTAAGATACTTAATGTATGTTGGCAATAGTTAACATGGCTGCATGGTATATAAGAAAATTGTTGGAGTGCCTGGGTGGCTCAGTCGTTTAGGCACCCGACTTCGGCTCAGGTCATGATCTCACTGTCTGTGGGTTCGAGCCCTGCATCACACTCTGTGCTGACAGCTCAGGGCCTGGAGCCTGCTTCAGATTCTGTGTCTCCCTCTCCCTCTTCTCTCCTGCTTGTATTCTCTCTATCAAAAATAAACAAACATTACAAAATTAAAAAAAAAGAAAGTTGTCAAAATTGTAGACCCTGAGATCTCATCACAAGGCAAAAACATTTTTTACTTTATTTTGTATCTACAGGAGGTGATGGATATCAATTAAACAGATTGTGTTAACTGTTTCACAATACAGATCTTCCTTGTCTCACCGTAGGTTTGCATCCTAATCAACCCACTGTAAGTTGAAGATAATTATGTCAAAAATGCACTTAATACATTGAATCTACTGACATCATAGCTTAGTTTAACCCACCTTAAACCTGCTAAGAATACTTACGTTAGCCTATAATTGGTCAGTATCATCCCGCAAAGAACACATGTTATATAATAAAGTGTTGATTGTCCCATGTAATGGATTATTGGGCTGAAAGTGAAAAATAGAGGGGTTCTGTGGGTGCAGGGTGGTTGGAGGTGGACCGGTTGTCTACCCTAGTGTCTGACTGGGAGCTGTGGCTTCTGCCACTGCCCATTGTCATGAGAGAGGACCAAATTGCACATTGCTTGCCCAGGAGAAGACCAAAGTTCAATATCTGAAGTATGGTTTCTACCGAATGTATATTGCTTTCACACCCTAATAAAGTCATACCATGGTAAGTTAGGGACTGTCTGTATGTGTAAATGAAAGTATTATTCATATAACTTAAATTTATGTAGTTCTATATGTCAATTATATCCCAATAAAACTAGAAAAATAGTTGTGATATGACTTATGTGCTCAAGAAAGAAGTACAACATAGATATTTTTGGTTTAAATGTTTATTTATTTATTTATTTATTTTTGAGAGAGAGAGAGAGAGAGAGAGAGAGAGAGAGAGAGAGAGAGGACAAGAGGCAGAGAAAGAGAGGGAGGCAGTAAATGGGGCTGAGTTAAAGTCTGACACTTAACCAACTGAGCTACCCAGGCACTCCTAATATAAATATTTCTATAATTAAAAATATTGTAATTAAAAAATATAGTGAAGCACTCATTATCATATGTGAGTCTCAGTGTACGTGTATACAAACATACATATTATTCTCAAGTTAGTTAACATACAGAGTAGTCTTTGGCTTCAGGAGTAGAATCCAGTTATCCATCACTTACTTATAAAACTCAGTGCTCATCCCAACAAACACCCTCCTTAATGCCCATCACCTTTTTTTCCCACCCCCATCAACCCTCAGTTTGGTCTCTGTATTTAAGGGTCTCTTATGTTTTGGCTCCCTCTCTGTTTTATCTTATTTTTCTTTCCCTTCCCCTGTGTTCATCTGTTAAGTTTCTCAGATTCCACATCTGAGTGAAATCATGTGATATCTGTCTTTCTCAGACTTATTTCACAGCATAAAACCCTCCAGTTCCATCTACTTTATTGCAAATGGCAAGTATCATTCTTTTTCATCACCAAGTAGTATTCCATTGTGTGTGTGTGTGTGTGTGTGTGTGTGTGTGTGTGTGTGTGTGTGTACACCTTTGGGTAAATACTGTTCAATCAGAATTCAAATATTTTGCTGGTCTTGCATGAGGTACCTATCACATGGCTTCCTGGGTTTTTTTTTAAAAAAGAAGATTATCATAGGGTAATTAGAAGAACTATATAAATATGTCAGTTCCATGTATGTGTTACATAATTATAATAATACATCTTAAAAGAAAAAAACTTTAGATAATAGTAGATTTTTTTTCATGTTGGGAAATGCTTGTAGTTAGTCACTCTGAACCTAAAGATGAAAGATTCAGGCTGTCTAAGCTCCCTTATGCACTAGTTTTTTAAATTTTTTTTAATGTTTTTTACTTTTGAGTGAGAGAAAAAATGTGAGTGGGGCACAGAGAGAGAGGGAGACAGAAGATCCAAAGTGGGCTCTGCACTGACAGTAGAGAGCCAGATGCAAGGCTTAATCTCACAAATGAGATCATGACCTGAGCCAAAGTCAGATACTCAATTGTCTGTGCTACCCAGGTGTCCATAGTTTTCTTAGTTTGCTCACTCCGACAAAACACTCTCAGATTCAAGCATCACTGTTCAAACAAAAGTCAGCCTGACCACTATAATGTTCCTACAACCATGACTAAGAGTCTGAGACAACTCACTGAGATAGTGAGAATTAGGCATTTCTTTCCAGATTTGAGTGACTTCAGTGTCAGTGTATTTATGTTTTAATCATTATGCATCTCAGAATGCATGATGGTATTTAAAAGATAACGCTCCAGCATTTATATTTGCCTCATAAAATCAGAAAGGGGTGTTTCGTTATTCTCAGTATTATAGTAACACACTTATAGAGGCATTGACAACAATTTTAGGAGGTTAGTGTTCTATCTTTCTGACTGCTTCCACTCCATTATTGTGACTGGAACACTGAGAGAGGTGTGCAATGGGTTCCAGGAGGCTTGCTTTCAAATTCTAACTCTGCTACTTACCAACACTTTAACCTTAGGAGAAAGCTTCATTTTCCTGATATTTATTTTTATTTGGCTCTTTCACAGGGTTGATGAAAGGATCTATGGTGATCACATATGTAAAGATACTTAGGAGATGCAAATCTTGACAAAGTCTTTACTACTCGTTATAAGCAGGATGTATACAAACATGCCAGATTAAAATGACTCTCTGGTCTTTACAGTATCTGAAATTATACTCTAGTTGCAACTATCCACATTGTATTTGTGAAAGCAAACAAAATCGTTGTTGTTATTATTGAAACTGACCATTAGCATTTGAGTGTAAGCAGAAAGCCCCGTGACAAAAAAGGAGTCCTTGAACTTGGGTTCTTGAGCATGGGTTCTTTCTGGCTCTTTTCTACCCAATGACAAAAAATGATCTGGGTCTTAATTGCTCCTCTATAAGGCAAAAGCTATCTGCTCTCTTCCAGCGATTAGGTTTTCCTCCCATTTTGCCTCTATGTTTCTAATAATGTAATTGTTAACAGAATAAAACATGATTATTTTTAAGGAAAGTATCTTTTTTAACTTCTCCTTCTCTTTATCCTTCCACTTCCCTTCATTTCTTATTGGATTCTAGATGCCGGTGAGATCTTGTTTTTGAGGCATTATAGAAAATAACTCTAAAGAAACAGAGATCTCTACAATCTTGATGCTTCAATTTTTTCCACAATTTATGAATTGTTTCTAACAAGCCTTAACCTCATGACTTTGCAGTAACTTGTAACAGTTTTAATGGCATTTAAAAAAGTAAATTTTTTAAATTTTATTTAAAAAATTTTTAACATTTATTTTTGAGAAAGAGAGAGGGAAAGAATTTGAAGCAGGTTCCAGGCTCTGAGCTGTCAACACAGAGCCCAATGCAGGGCTCTAACTCATGAACAGCAAGATCAGGACATGAGCTGAAGTCAGACCCTTAACTGACTAAACCACTCAGGTACCCCACAAAAAAGTAAATATTTTAAAATGAGAATATGTAAGTTATAAGAAAAAAATAACAGTTCATTCATAAAACCAATTCTTTACCAGACTATCCTGTTAAGGTAATTTTTTTTTTACTTTATCATTTTTTATTTATGTGGAAACTTGCTCTAAGATCCTGTGAAAACTTGCCCAACTTTTAATTTCCTGCTCCCAGTCTGAAACCAGTTGCAATAACTTATGGCATCCTTTCCAAAGCTCTCAAATGATGACTGATCCTTCTATACGATTTTAAATGAGTTTTGGCACCCTGATATCATAAATTAAATGAATAGTAATTACAGTTTCACAAATAAGACTGCCTTTGATACGGTCTAGGATAATATTATAGTACTCATACACACAATCCATATTTAATACTTGAGATCAATAACATAACCATTGCCAAACTTTTACTTACTCCACCCAGCTTCAAGTTTTTTCTTGCCTGGATCTTAAACTTGTCTGATCCACAAACAAACAATTTTATTCCCAGTTAAACTCATTATTATACTGCAAAGTTACTTGTGAAGTTTCACTTTGGATTCTTCTTTTAAATAGGAAGTTTTAAATGAATGGATAATATGTTCCTTTCAAACTTATGGACAGATTTCTGTTCCAGGATTTTCACACATCTGCTTCCTATATCATATAGATAGGACTATGGCTTGGAATTCACTACGACTACGATGGAAGAGTCAGTCTTCAAAGTCCCCATTTTGCTCTCAGCTTCTATTCCCTCCAACACACCCTAAACCGGCCAACATAAATCACACAAATGGAAAAAAGCATTGAATTTAGACTTCTGGCTTTTGGAATCCAGTCCCAGCTATATTGGAAACTACTAGGAAAACCCTGGATCTTTTATTTAATTCTCTGTAAATTCATAATGTCTGGATGAGGTAATCTCTAAGGCACCTTCTACACTATAGTTTGTGATTCTGTAACTCCTGTTGACACATTTGATTTCAGTCACTTATAATATCTCAATCCATATTCCTTGCCTAGAAAATATATCTACTCCCATCCTATGATTTTTATCCACTGTACCAAAATGTTATGCTTCTGCATTTTGCCAAGTTATACAGCCTATTCTCCCTTTAACTATAATTATCACAATAATCGCTTTAATGATCAAATCTTCCACTATAAGTATATTCCTTATGCATGCATTGTTACTGCTTATTTTATTTTACATTACCCAATTTTTCTCTTTAAAAATGGCTTTTGAACATATGATTCCCTCAAAAA
>NC_043706.1:19047077-19049118 GCF_006229205.1 Suricata suricatta | reverse complement strand
GAACCCACGAACGTGAGATCTGACCTGAGCCGAAGTCGGAGGCTTAACCGACTGAGCCACCCAGGCGCCCCTCCCTCAAAATTTCTTATGCAACATTTTTCTGTTCATAATAAAGTAGGCATAATAAATATTGAATGAAGGTTGGGATTAAATGACCTTTAAATATCAATATGTTAATAATTACAAGATGATATTTTGGTTTTATTTAAAAAATATTCTAATGCTTAGACATATTGTTTAAAAACTTCATTATAAGAAGAATGAGTGATACTGTTTGTTTAAAAAAAAATCAAGTTCTGCTGATTAACTTGAGCAATATTAGCTTTGAAATTAGAATTCAGCTTATTTGTAACAAGGATGTTTTCTGCCGGAGAGATTTTACTGCTGTCCTGAAAACAGAAAACATGCATATTATAAATATACATATGTATATAGGTATGCATATATACACACAAAATTTTTTATGTTTACTTTTGTGAGAGAGACAGAGCACAAGTTGGGGAGACAGAGAGAGACACAAGCAGAGAGACAGAGAGAGACACAGAATCTGAAGCAGGTTCCAGGCTCTGAGCTGTAAGCACAGAGCTTGATTCAGGGCTTGAATTCATGAACTGTGAGATCATGACCTGAGCCAAAGTCAGACGCTCAACTGGCTGAGCCAGCCAGGAGCCCGATATAAATATGTATTATGTAAAGGAGATGAGACAGGTCACATTTTCTACTAAAAAATCATTGGGTTACACAGGAATTAAGAGAATTAAGAGACAGTTAAAAGAAGAAAAAAAGAAAGATACAGAGCCAGGAAGTCAGGATGTAAAAGTTTGAACACAATATGAGAGAATAATCTCTTAAAAAACAAAACAAATAAAACCAACCAACAAACAAAAAGAAACAAAACTGAAACCTCTTTGAAAAGGGGACAGTGACTTACTCATCTTTTTATGTCAAGTACTGAGCCCAGTGTTTGATGCATTTTTGATCTTCAATAAATAAAGTGAATTCAGAGAAGAAAGGATTCCAAAGCTTAGTATCACATACATAATCTGCACTTGGGTTTATCTCTATAGTTAAGTACTCACACTCTGAGGCATCTATTCATTTAGGTACTTACTCTTGGACAAATGTCTTGGTTTTTCTCTTCTAACATCTTAAGAACATTCTTTTAAAAAATTTTTAATGTTCATTTATATTTGAGAGAGACAGAGTGCAAGCTGAGGAGGGGGCATAGAGAGAGGAAGACACAGAATCTGAAGCAGGTTCCAGGTTCTGAGCTGTCAGGCCAAAACCTGATGCAGGGCTCCAAATCACAGAGCATGAAATCATGACTGAGCTGAAGTCAGATGCCTAACCAACTGAGCCACCCACATGCCCCAAGAAAACACTTTTTAATGTAAACAAGATCATTAACCTACTGAGCATAGGTATGCACTACCAGCCTTTTTCTACTACAAAACTTACTGCAAACATGTAGTGAAGTATACCTATGTGCTAAACTGGGTCATAAAATTGTAGACATCGTATATTTTTACAATAATTTCATTCAACTCAACCTAATATGTAATTAGACAATTCTGAGGCAGTAAAATATGTAGGTGTGTAAAACTCAATTAATTTTGTTTTACTGACTTCTTGTAGAGAAAGACTTTATGAGGAAATTTTAATTGGAATTCTGTTAGATGTGGAAAAAAGGACCATGCCTTTGGAGTCAATGAGACCTGGGTTTGAACATAAGAGCTCCCAAACAGTCATATTACCTTATTAAAACTAATTAAGTCTCTGAAATTTAGATTACCCATTCATACAGTAGGATTTTCTTATGACATATTATATGGACTAACAAGAAATATTTATGCAAGATATATATCTAGGTCTACATATTTGGACAAAAAACTATTTAAATGAAACCATCACCTGATGAGTGGATCAAGAAGATGTGGTATATATACACAATGGAGTACTACATGACAATGAGAAAGAATGAAATCTGGCCATTTGTAGGAAAGTAGATGGACCTTGAGGGTGTCATGCTAAGCGAAATAAG
>NC_043706.1:19040113-19046977 GCF_006229205.1 Suricata suricatta | reverse complement strand
GTGCAATCTTTCATTTATGCATGTGAGAGGGTTGTCTTTTTTTTTAAATGTTTTTACATGTAGTACTTGTTTTGCTTGTTGGTGGTGTTTGCTTATTTAATACATTCCGTCAAGGACAGAAATTAAAATAAATAAATAAATAAATAAATAAATGAAGCCTTTCTAAGATAAACTACTGTTTTAAACTCAGGATAGTCTTTCCTCAGTTAAATTCCCAAGTTATCTTAGAATGTCTTAAAATGAAGACAAGATAGCAGTCAGGTAGTAGGAAGGACTTGCAAAAGGGGAATGAGTCATGATACACACACACACACACACACACACACACACAACCAGTCACAGCCTTGTATTATGAATACTAAATTATTGTGCCAGGAAGAAAGAGAGGATAAAGCATGGTGGGAAATGATTTCTTTTCAAATAATGAATCCCCTATCAATTAAAACGATCAAGAAACAATGAAAATTTTATTTTCTAAACACTGGTAAGAGATATTCTACTTTGGGTTGGAGAGATTACATTTAATATCTCTTCTAAAATCTCAAGTTCTGTGATTGTACAAAAACTTACAAGCTCAGTTTAGAACATGAAGTAAAGTATTTTTAGCTTTGCAAAACTCACTTCAAAGAAAATGAGCAGACTTCTTAAAAGGCTCAAATGATTTCTTAGAAATCAAATAGCTCTTGCACAATAACTGTTTGATGACTTAAGTATAAATGAATCAGAAACATATGGATTAAATTTCTCATGAAATACAATAAGAGGAAAGCAGTGCTTGGGAAAAATCTTCTTTTTGGGCTTCTTAAACCAAAAACCTTTAGAAAATTGTTCAAGATGTTTCAGTGACCCCCAAAAGCAGTTGGATTTACTCTGGCCTGCTATAAGCAATTTGAAGCCTTTAATTTCCTTTTTTCTATTGTCTCTGGACAAAGTTCAAGTCAATTTTCTACCAGCTGTTGACTGTCTCTGTTTAGTAGAATGACTTTTTGCTGTTGTTGCTTTGTTAAGTATTTTTGCTCCTTTTACACAGTTGAAAAAAAGTCTTAAAAGTTTGACTGTTAAATATTTCAAAATATTTGTCATTACTATTTTAATCTTATCCCCCCAAATCTTCCTTTGCCAGATTATTTGACTTAAGGGTAGAATTCAGAAGATCAAATTGGATTAGAGAGTTGACCAAATAGAAGGGCCTGGAAGCAAATCTCGAGGGGAAGTGCAATATTTGATGCAAATCACATTGGCTTGTGTATTTAATAGAGAGAATGGGAATTTAAAAATAAAAATGCCATTGGGAAATATCATCATGTTAAATCAGAAGCTGTGTTTCAGTTAATATTTACCATGAATAGCAGTATAAGATATAGAAGTTGAAGCTCTTGAAACTGTCAAAACTTTCATGCATAAAGTAAGATGATTTACTTCATTTTATTTATTTTTAACTTTATTTTTAGAAATTTAGAATTTTTCTTGTACACTTAAAATGGCATAAAATATTAAAAATATTGTTTTCAATTTTCTTTTCAAAATGGTACCTACCTCACATGCAAATTCTCACTAATGAAAATTTCTCATAGTCCACAGCTATGATATGATATACATTCTACTTAACAATGTTTCAATGGTAAATGGACATTTAAACATATTTGGGGGGGCTCAACTTAATGCCAACTTAAAGATGGTCACATACAAATTTTTAAAGATATTAACAAGTATTATCAAGATGTTGACTATTTTGAACATTAGACTTGCATGTTCTGTAGCTAAGGTCATGAAGGTCTGGTGCGGACAGTACAGGACAATATAGATTAGCTGCTTCTAGGTATAAGGATGGGGAGGGACAGCTGTGCTCATTTGGTTGGAGCAGATTGTGGAGACTGAGGAATTCTCTAGATTGGAACAGAAAAAAAAAGGTTCATTGAATTACTCACTGAATTTAAAGTGTGAAAGTGAACACACATTGCCTAAAATAAGAATATTGTGGGGTCTCTGTCCATGAGGGTTGTCTTGCACATAGATAATAATCAGACTTTTGCTTCATTCTTTTTCTTCCATCCTTCAAAATTGCCATCCCAAACTCAGTAGTTCTTGTAGGATCTTCTTACCCATCCAATTTTACACTATTGTTGTCTAAAAAAAGAATGTCCCACTCATTAGTAAATGCATTTGTGAAATCTATCATTATTGAATTGGGGACCTAATAAAGGAATATCTCAAAACACTGTATTAACTATGCTGTCTTACTGTAATTTAGCAAGAAATAGCTCAATTGACTCAATCAGTGAAAAGAAAGCAACACAACTTGTAAATTCAATTTTATGTCAGAGAAGAGTGCACATATATAAGCGTGTTTACCAACTTGTAATCTGCTTGTGGAGTAATAGTTTTAAGGGAAAACGTAGTGCCCACTCAATTTTATAGCTAAATAGATTAATCTGGAGCACCTGGGTGGCTCAGTCAGTTAAGCGTCCAACTTCGGCTCAAATCATGATCTCAACGATTTGTCGGTTCTAGCTGCACATCAGGCTCGGTGCTGACAGCTCAGAGCCTGGAGCCTGCTTCAGAGTCTGTGGCTCCTTCCCTCTCTCTGCCCCTTAACCTGCTCACAGACTTTCTCTCAATAATAAATAAACCTTAAAAATTAAAAAAAAATAATAGATTAATCTGGATATAGATTGCTTTAATATATACTAATGCTGTCCCAATGAAACACACACACACACACACACACACACACACACACACACACACACACACAAACTGGTTTGTAATCAACCAAAGAGTCAGCTAGACAATACATTCCTCAAGCCAAGTAGTTGTTTAATAAAGAGTCTTTGAAAGAAAAAAAGGATTTTTGTCATCTTTGCAATTATTTGATTATTTTGTTAAAGTTTATCTGAATATCAGGGGATAAAGGGACGGAATGGTGGTGGAAACACTAGGCTACCAAGACAGGTCTCCAGTAAATAGTTATTAAGATCTGCGGGGGCCCCACATACCGCCCATCTAATCATTTACTCACTCATTAACTACTGATGCACAGAATTGTAGGCAAGGCACTATGATTAGTACTATAGACATTGAAACAAAGGAAATAAAACCTGCCCTCTTGAGCTTACCATTTAGTAAGAGAGTAGATATGTTAGTTACAATGATGAAGCACTATGATAGACCTATAAAGAAAGTACATCAGTGACAGAAAAGGAGAAGTAATCTAACTTTACCAGGAGCAAGGGTGGATAGTCAGGAGAGTCTCAGAGTAGCAGATCCTAAAAGATGAGGAGTTGTCTCCCAAGTGGATGGAGAGGAAAGAAGCATTTCAGGCAAGGACACAGCTTGGGAAAGGCACAGAAGCAATACACAGCTTAGTTTGGGAAACTCCGTGGACTTTGGCACAGCTGGCTTCCCAGCTTTGTCATTAATTTTATCTGCACCACCATGACCCTGAAGGAGCACTGCTTGAGGACTTTTTTATGTTTGACCTTTCTGTCTTCCTCTTGCTCTGGCCTTTGCCCTTGGGAAGAATATTTCCAGGATCCCTTGATAGTTAGCGTGGCGTATATTTACCCAGTAGGTGCTAGTGGAAGATTAAAGAAGAAGGAAAGAAAAGAAGCCAAAACATCTCTCCCTTTCTTGCTTCCAGTGTGTGATACCTTTCTATTTTTTTACATTCATTTATTTTTGAGATACAGAGAGAGACAGAGCACAAGTGGGGGAGGAGCAGAGAGAGAGGAAGACAGAATTCAAAGCAGGCTCCAGGCTCTGAGCTGTCAGCACAGAGCCCAACACAAGGCTCAAACTCACAAACCATGTGATGGTGACCTGAGCCGAAGTCAGATGCTCAACCGACTGAGCCCCCCAGGTGCCCTGCCAGTGTGTGATATCTTTCTAACAACACCAGCGTCTGTCTCCTCTGGAGCCCCAGCCACCAGGAGACCACCCCTCCCTTCATGGTTGCAGATGATTCTGGAGAGGCTCTAATGTCTGGGAAGACCACAACCCCCATGGTACCTGGGCCTAAGAGTGGTTGTTTCTTTAGTTGCTTCCTGCTGCCGTTGCCAATCTGTGCATCACCTCACCATTTCCTCTGCAGCCCCTCAGCTCTCTTGTCATCATTGCAAATCCCAACATTAAATCCCCTCTGCATTTAAGAAAAGGACTGATTTCTGATTTCTTAAATGAGCCTTGACTGATTCAGGTACTAGCAGCCATCCATATCAGAAATCAAAATATTTTTTTCATGCCATGGTATACAAATGATTTTTTCCTGTAGTCTCTGAAGGATAAATTAAATATTGGCTATATTAAATCTCTTATCATTGAAAAAAAAAATATATACTAGCCCCTGATTCTTAGATTTTCATCAGTCATGTCCATGAACTTGGTTCAGTGAAACATTAAAATAAACATCTGAATTACCTTGGTATTTCTATTTTACAGTGCCCTAAGAAAAGTGAATGGCTGACAATACTCATGATTGAAAGTATTTGTTAGTAACTCAGGAGCATCGTTCAGTTCACTCTGTCCTAGCTCACAGTGTCAATTTTTTAATGCCTGTTTCAGTCTCTTCAGCCCGTGCTTGTCCAAGAAGGCATCTCATCCAACATCCTATTATTATTTCCTCTCAGAGAAAAAAAAAGAGCCAAGGTTGGATGGCTGTGATTTAAATGTTGTGAATTAAATAATCATATTTTACTAAAGGATAGAGGGATTTAAAAATAAAAAATGCTGCCGTCCAGCTGTTGCTCAAGTCTTGTGAATTACTGCCTGGTACTTCAAGGAGCTTTCTTACTAGGTTAAAGTTTGGTTTGCTGATCATAAGCTCTGTAAGGTATTATTTACCTTTTCAGGAATGAATTTTAAATTAAATTTATGTAAGTACATCTACTATACTATTTCTCATCTGGTGTAGAACCATAACTGTTGTCATTGGTTCTAGCAAATATTTATTATCATCTTCTGTCATTAAGGTTCTGAGGTGGTGGGGTCTCTGAAAGGAGAACTCCTATCACTTCCTGAGTTTGAAAGCATTGCAAAGTAAAGCAGAGCCTGGCACGTGTACTCCAGAAATAACTAACATTACTGATAAAGGTTAAGGTGGTGAACATAATTAAGGGTAGAAGCCAAATGGACCAGATGGGAGAAATTCAGGGTCTGGTGGATATTTCCACCCAGTTACGGTAACACTGACCCAGTTGGCTTCCCCATCTCTTCCCATCCTTCCATAGGCGCAGGAACTGCCTCAAGATGCACAAAATAAAGGGGCGCCTGGGTGGCTCAGTTGATTAAGAGTCCAACTCTTGGTTTCAGCTCATGCCATGATATCCCACTTCATGGGATCAAGTCCTACATCAGGCTCTGTGCTGATAATGTAGAGCTTGCTTGGGATTTTCTGTCTCTGTCTGCCCCTTCCCAATAAAAAAGTAAAGTTTAAAAAAAAAAGGGCAAAACAAAGTATTGATTCTCTGTGGCAACCTGAGCCCCAAGAGGAAATTTTGGAAGTCAATTCACATTCTCCAAGAAACAGTGAGTAAAGAAAAACAAGAAAGTCAGGATATAGCCAATTAAGTTTCTTCTACTTATAAATAATTCTGAGAAGTGGAGGAGAAACATTCACCCCAAAATGTGGCAGATAAGGGTTTAAAATGTAGCTATACATAAGAAGAAAATTCATCAATGCTAGATAGTATAAACTACTTGTTAATCACTGTTTTAGGAGACTTTTGATCATATTAACATGTTAACATTGAAAAACACCCTATAAGAGAAATAATTCTCTTAATCCCATTTTACAGATTTGGAAAGAAAGACACAGGTTAGGTGATATTTTAAAGGTAATATATCAATGGAAGAGCTGGGTTTGAATTCAAGCAATCTGTCTCCACCATCTGTCAATTTCAACCCTGCACATTGTATTTATTCTGTAACAACACATTAGTCTTGAAAGAATACAGAATAAAAGCATTGCAAAGGAGGAGATCCTTGCAGATAATGGGTAGGATACTTATAAATGAATTGAAGTATTTCAATGAGGGGGAAACAACTTTTAAAAGTGGATGCCAATAGAAAAGCCTATGAAGACAATGGATAAGTTAATTTGATTTAAGCTGAAATTATAAATATTAAGTTAGTGGAAAATTAAGTTTACGCATTTTAGTTAGGCCAGATTCTACATAGGGTTCATAGACCAGATTCTTTATAGATTAGGCGATCCAAGGAAAGAGGAAAGGAAGGAAAAATAAGATAAAAACAGAGAGGAAGGCAAACAATAAGAAGATCTTATATGCAGGGAACAAACTGAGGGTTGCTGGAGGGGAGAAAAGTGGGGATGTGCTGAATCAGTGATGCACATTAAGGAGGGCACTTGTTGGGAAGAGCACAGGATGTTATATGGAAATGATGAATCACTGGGTTCTACTCCTGAAATCAATACTACACTGAATTTAAACTAACTTGAATGTAAATATGTTAAAACAAAACAAAACAAAACAAAATGCCTGCTTCGGATTCTCTCCTCCTCTCTCTGCCCCTCCCCCACTTGTGTTCTCTATGTCTCAAAAAAAGAAACACTTGAAAATAATCTTTCTTTCCCTAATAACTTTTTTTTTATAGATTAAGGAGTTTTATTTATTTTTTTAACATATGCAATTATTTTCTGTCATTTACAATACAGTAGTTTCAATGATACTCCAAACAGAAAAGCAAAGTAAAAAATCAAAACCCCCACTTCTATTTCATGTAATTAGACTTATACAGAAATTAGAAAGTTAGGTACCAACTAGTTAATCACCTAATTTCACAGCTATCTGAAGTGGCAATTGTAATATAGCAGCTTATCTATGATACATTCAAGATACATGATATAAT
>NC_043706.1:18995716-19040013 GCF_006229205.1 Suricata suricatta | reverse complement strand
ATTGTATTGCAGTTTCACTTAACAGTATATACAATGCTGTGTTGTGACAGGTATCAACTATCCATTAGATACTGAATCAATTTGTCTTAAGCACTACTCACTGCTTGCTTTTCTTGAAGCTAGATCATTCTGAAAATTTCCTGTTAGACCTATGAGTGTGAACATATGGTTTCTGTCCTTCTCTGCCTGACTTATTTCACTTAGCACGACACTCTCTAATAACTTTTAACATTTTTCTTCAATATTTTATTATTTTAACATCAAGCGTCTAGAGAGGCACTTACTTTTGTCTTAAATGTTGATTCTCAAAATATTCTTATCATTTATTTATTGATATCTTTCTTCAATTCCTGAAAACACCCACTTATTATTTCCATATACATTAATCTTCTGATATTTTCACAATCCCTTCTTCTAAATCATCTATTTGATAATGTGAAGATTAAGACTACAGATTGGATTCTGATAATCATGTTCAGTTCTAACATTTTCTGCTTATCTATCTTAGTTTCCTCACCTTCTACCAGAATGATGTTTTAAGTCATTGACATGATCTCACTTCCCTTTTCTTTGGCTCTTGATTCTGTGAACCCTGAGACCATGACATGAGTTGAAACCAAGAGTCAGGCTCTTAACCGACTGAGCTACCCAGGTGCCCTGAGAGATTATATTCCAACATAAGAATGTGACATTTGGAAGCCATCTCACAAGGAAGAAATAGATGCCAGAAAACAACGGAACAATATCTTAAGTTGCTAAGGGAAAGATAAATATCAGCCTATAAATATATAATCAAGCTATTCTGCAAGGTTGGGTATAAAATAAAAACAGGTTCAGGTAGAGTAAGACTAAGAGACTTTTGTAGAGGAAGAATTGCTATAGAAGGCTTATTTTTAATAAAAATAAAGTAATAAGCATGGAGTCCTAGAAAAAAGACCAATAATAAGAGAAATTGACATTGTAATAAATTAAAAGATTAACATTTTACTATAACTATTGGTGTTAAAAAGACATTAAAATTTTGACTAATGCCACTAAATTAGGAATGTGCTCAATGGAAATTCAAACAGAAAAAGTATCTTGTACTATAATACAACAGAAGTGCAAAATAATTTTAGATTTTGTCTAAAAAAGTTTACCTATAACTGTATGTCAAACATTAAACATTAACAATTAATTCTACAGAAAAATAATCTCTAGATTCTGAACCACAAGAGGGACAGAGGACTTGTTAAACATTTCATTCATTCTCAGCTGTTGAAGTGCCTGTAGCCCATGCTCACTTGGGCAATATTATAGAAGTTGCTTTATTTTTTAAATTATTTTATTTTTAAAAGAATTTTTTAAACATTTATCCATTTTTTGAGAGACAGAGACAGTGTGATCAGGGAAAGGACAGAGAGAGAGAAGAAGACACAGAATCCAAAGCAAGCTCCAGGTTCTGAGCTGTCAGCACAGAACCCGACGTGGGGCTTGAGCCCACCAACCGTGAGATCATGACCTCAGCCGAAGTCAAATGCTTAACCCGACTGAGCCACTCAGGTGCCCCGGATGTTGCTTTAAACTACAATTCTGATTAGCTTGCAGGGCTGGTCACTGTGGCAATCTGTGTTATCCCCGATGAGCCTGCCACAAGACATTGCAACCCACATACTCTTTCTTCCAGTGTGATGTTAGAACTCTTCCCCTAAAGAAGTGAGGTCCACGTTTCTTCCCTGTAAAGAGAAGACTGTGACTGTTGTAGAAGGGACATTCTTTGGTGCTGTGTGATTTCTGAGGGTAGGTCATAAAGACCAATACAACTTCTGCCCAGTTTTCTTGCCTTAGGGACACAGGAGCCATGCTAGGAAGCCCAGGTAACATGCAGATACAAAATGTAGGTGTTCTTGCTGACAGCCACAGCTGAAGTCCTGACATGTGACTGAGGAGTTTTTCCTTAAGCAGTCCTAGTACCCATCACTGTCAGATTGTAAATACATGAGAGAACCAGAATCACCTTGTGGAGCTGAATCAACTCCCGACTATAAAATATGTAATAAAATATTTGTTGGTGTCTTACCCACTGAGTGTGGGAGTTACTTGTTACACAGAAGTAGATAATTGGAATATTGCAGTTGCTAGTTTTGTCTTGGTCTAGTTCCCTCTTTTAGCAACAGTTCTTTTGGATGTTTTCTTGTTGCCTTGCATAAAAAATGTCTAGTTGCTCTGATGCTTTCCATTGGATCCTGCTAGAGATTCCAGTTTAAATTGCTTTGTAATACTAATCACCTTCATTTTACTATTCTTCTTCTTCTTCTTCTTCATACCATTAATAATATGACTTTGTGATGAAGCCACCAGCTAAGTGGTTCCCTGCTGATAAAAATTTCAAGATGCAATCAAATAATTTGCTTTGTATTAAATTTTAAGTGACCTCATCAGAAATTTAATAAGTATTTGCAATATCTGTTTGTTTTAGTTTTGTTAAAATACAGTTGACATGCAGTCCTGTTTAAGTTTAAAGTGTACAGAACAATGATTTAACATACATACATACATTAGAGAATAATTTCCACAAGTTTACAAATTCATATGCATCACCTCGGAAGTATTTGTAATTGATGTTAAGTGTTTATAATAATAGTTCTGAAGATCTGAGCTGGAATCACAAAATTAAAATTCCTCTTTCCTACAAAAGTTTAACCAAGAGCCAATGGTATGAATTTGGGAAGGTTTTCACAATACATAGAAATATGATGGGTGGCTCAGTCAGTTGAGCATCTATCTGACTTTGGCTCAGGTCATGATCTCACCTCTTGTGAGTTTGAGCGCCATGTCAGGGTCTCTGCTGACAGCTTAGAGCCTGGAACCTGGTTCAGAGCTTGTCTCTATCTCTCTTTGTCCCTCCTCCACTCACCCTCTGTGTCTCAAATATAAATAAACATTAAAAAATTAAAAATAAATAAACAAGAGGAATATGATGGAAAATTGAAAATAAATAAAAATAAAAATTAAGGAAATACAGTGGGAAATCTACCTAATCTTTGAAGTGGAAACCAAAGAAAGGAGAGGTGCTGTCCACTTTTTCCCCATGGGCCAACAGTGGAGAAGTCATCGTGGTTGTCACTAAAAGGGAACAAAGGTAAATAAGTCCTCAAAGGAGAGCTATGAGTCTTCTCCCCCGAAGTTACAAGTTAGTAGCAAATGGTAAAAGTGAATAGGAAATGTAATGACAGGAAAGAAAATAATATGATCTTTCAGTTTACAGTAATTTGTATGTGACAATTTTACTGTGTTTTATGTCCAAATGGAAGACTATACTCTTTCTCGTTTTTCTTTCTTTTAGAATTTCTGCCTGTGGGTGTTACATTTTTTCCCCTACTTCAACTAACCTTGTCTAAGCAGGACAGCTGACCTTCAAAAGTAAATACGATTAAAGCTGAACAAATCGGGTAATTACAATAAAAACGTGGCTTGACAAACAACCTGTGGACAGAATTACAGTTGCATATGCACACTGCATATTCAATTAAATTGATTGGAAATGAGGAATCCAGTGCCTTTCCCTCCGATTTTTAAGGTGCTGACATTATACATTCTGCCATGGATTAGTGTGGAGATTAGGAGGAAAAAAATTCTCCAGTGATATTATGCAGGATCAATATCCCTTAAATGTGGAATGGCATTCTTCTTAGAGCCTGGCTGTGTCCTTCAATTTCAATTGGAATTTTTGTTGTGCTGTATTCTAAATTCTTTATTCATATTTCACATTACAAGTTAAGGACCTACAATTGCTTAAAATTTCTTATTATGTGTATATGACTTCGTCTTATCATATGGATTTGATGCCATGTTTGTATAGGTATAATCACACATTTTGCTATTTGACCAATGGCAAATAGGTACCTAGTTATGGTTAGATTCAAATCTACATGCATGTACTGGAAAAATATGTAACTCATCCTTTATTTTTCTAAAAGCATTGTACATAATAATAATATAATAATACCTCTTTTAATAAGCCAATTGAAATCAACCTTATAATTTTACTTTGCCATACTGAACATCTTAGTTTTATTATTATTTATTTATTTCCTCTTCTCCATAAAAGTTTATAATGGAAAATGTATATTTTATTGAAATTTTGTCTGGATGATTTGAGGTTGATAAAACAGAAGAAAATAAATTCAAACCATATAGTTTAATTTCCTGAATCCTAAACCAACATTTTGTTGTGATTGAAAACGAGTTTTCTTCATTTTGCTTGTATTCCGTTATTACAGCTTTGCATTGGTTAAAGTCAGCATAAAGTCCTAAATACTGATACTATGGGGGTACAGACAAGTTCCAGAGTCATTCCTTTCAGGAACAGGTTAACCAGATTGATGTCACAGTGATGGACTGTGAATGTTTCCATGATGAACAAATAGGAGCTTTTACTATAATACCTCCAGTAAAAATAAGGGCATTGGTCAAATTTCTAAATGAATGATCTCAAGAATCATCTTTTGGAAGACCTAAGTGCTCAGTACCATCATATCACATTTGCTGGAAAGTTGGAGAAATACTGATACACCCTAAAATGTTTTTTTAATTTATTTTTTATTTTTTTATATTTTAGAATTGACACCAATGTCTGAAAGTCCAGGCACATTGGATAGGAACAGTAGTCTTTTCTCTTAATTGATGTCTCAAGATCAATTTGCTAACAGTTTTTATTTATTTTCTAGTTACTTCATGAAATATCTATCTCACCAATTTGTTAATTACTCATAAGTCAAATCTGTATCATCTTTTCTTTCCAAGTTTCCACATTTCCAGTAGGACACAGACAGTCAAGCTTTGGGGCCCATATCTGCTTTTATCTGTATTGATTATATTACCCGGAGCAAGTCATAACATTTCTCTGACTTGGGAGGCCTCACTGGCAACATGCAGGTAATATTTCCTGTGAAATTATCTTATAGATTTGTTTTATTAATTGAAAGAGTCAGCGTATGTGAAACTACTTTGTAAAATGCTATCAAACTGTATGGTGTCATGATTAGGCGGCTGTGCACATTTAATAAATGCTCCGATGAGAAATGAGGATTTCCTAAAAGGAATCTGTATGTCCATGTTTAATTTGAACTTGAATTCCACCGATCAGAGGAAGTCCTCCCAGTAACCAGTTATGTGATCTTAGAGAAGCCCTTTCCCTTCTCAGTTGTATCTACAAAACAGAGCTGCAAAATATTCAATTATACCTCAAATGTCCCTGTAAATACTAAATGATGTGAATGCCTATATCCACTTTCGATATATCGACAGTCGCATAAAGTATTAGTAATTAGAATTACATTTTCTAACATTTTATCATGAAAAATTGAAAACAGACAGCAAAGGCCACATACACACCATCTACTTAATATTTTAGTGTACTTTCATTATCATACATGTGTCAATTCATCAATCTATCGAGACTTCATTTTAATAAAATACAGAACTTTAGATCTGGAAAGACCTTAACTAGTTTTTTAAAATGCTTATTTATTTATTTTTGAGAGAGATAGAGCAAGTTGGGGAGGGGCAGAGAGAGAGGGAAACACAGAATCTGAAGCAGACTCCAGACTCTGAGTTGTCAGCACAGAGCCCCATGCAGGGCTCAAACTCACAAACCATGAGATCTTGACCTGAGCTGAAACCCTGAAACCGGGTGCTTAACCAACTGAGCCACCCAGGCGCCCCAAGAATATGAGTAGTTTTTAATCCAGTCCCTTCCTTCTATGGACACCGTAACTGAGGACATAGAACAAGAGTAACCTGCAAACTATAAGCTGCTCATAGTTGAAAACTACTTTTATAAAATGACTTTTGTTGTTTTGAACAGACGTTCTAGCTTCAGCTATGTGCCCAAAAATCATTTTAAGTAAAAACAAGCAGAATGGGTCTGTCCATATCTCCACTCTGTATTGGATTTTCTTTATAGAGAGCTGATCTGAAAGATCAAAATTCATTCTCACAACCTACCAAGCAATTCCTACAAGTGCATCTACATTTCAGTGACAATCCACTTCTTCTAACCCTTCCCATCATGCTGTTAAGCATTAGCACGTAAAAAATTGCATCTGTCAGAAATGTAAAAATAATTATGCCCACCTTGGTCTTTTCTATTTAATAATTTGGGCCATGGATTGGTAACCTTTGTTTTGCCTACTGTGCAGTCATAAATTACTTTTATAGATCAAGAGAATTTGAACTTTCAAAAGTGCTGCTTTAGCTTAAAATGTTATGATTTAGATATTCTATTTACATAAGAGGAAACTGGTGACAACTGGAGTAAGCAATTTTTTTTATTATTCCTTGTTCAAATTGTTGCCTTAGCAGGGTTTCTTACCTCAAAATAATAGTATACCTACGAGAGTTTGACTACATTATGTAGGTACTAGGTGTTTAAATAATCACAGAAGAGCGGTGCCTGGGTAGCACAGTCACTGCAGCATCTGACTTTGGCTCCGGTCATGATCTCATGGTTCATGAGATCAAGTCCCATTGTCGCAATGGGCTCTTAGCTGTCAGCACAGAGCCTGCTTTGGATCCTCTCTCTCTCTCTGTCTCTCTATCTCTCAAAAATAAATGAAAGCATTTTTTAAAGAGATGAAATTTTAATAAATAAATAAATAAATAAATAATCACAAAAGGAAGAATCCAGGACTTTTGAGGTAAAGCAAATTGCCACTTTAATCACTTAATGTATGTGGACTTCAGGAGATCTGTTGGAATCTTTAAATTACATTCAATTCATATTATGATATTTGGGGGAGCTAAATAAGTTGTTTTCCACTAAATTAGAACAGCCTAATGAATTTTTAAGTATCAGTTGTAAGGTGACATGAGATAAGCATTCTGGATTACTATTTTTTTTTCAGGTTATTGGCCTAAGAAATAGAAAGTCCACATAAATGTTTAAAAAAACGAGTCTATCTTTTAAACTACTGCTTGTATTTACAGTTTGTTATTTAATAATCTTATTTTTTAAGTCTATTTATTTTTGAGAGAGAGATAGATAAAGAGCGAGTAGAGGAGGAAGAGAAAGAGGGAGACAGAGAGTCCCAAGCAGGCTCTACACTGTCAGCATAGAGCCTGACTTGGGGCTTGATCCCACAAGCCACGCAGTCATGACTGGAGCCAAATCAAGAGTCAGGCATGTAACTGACTGAGCCATCCAAGTCCCCCTGTTATTTAAAAATTTTAAAATATAACAGTGTTTTAATCTAACTTGTGGCTATTGCAGGATATAGTGTTTAATAACTGATTTAGTATCTAAAGTTTCTTTATATAAACACAACTTCATATGATAGACAGAGACCTAGTCATTCTTACACATTCACTTTGTAGCTTCAGTTAAATTGTCTACATTATAAAGGATGTATTTGAAAATATGTTGCTCTTATTTTCTTATCTGATAGACGTGATACAATAATTCTTTCATGACATTGTTTCATTCCACCAAATAGCAAAAACCATCTTTCTCATAAGTCCCTAGATATTCCCACAAAGTAGGTAATTGCCGTGCATTATCAATTGTATTTTGCTATTAAGGAAATCAAGGCGTTAGTATAGGTCAAATATTACCCAACCATAAGCCAAACATTACCCATGAAATACATGGAAGAATTATTCAAAAAAGTCAATCTGCCACCATTCAGAGTACTGTTCTCTTATGTTGCAACACATCTGTCATTCAGCTTTTAGAAGCACCATTCAAGAAAACTAGCATGATCTCTGATAAGAACAGATCTGTTTTTCTGCCTGCCTATAGCGTTGGGCTTATATTTAAAAAAAAAAAGTAAATTAATAAAGGAAGTGATAAGTGGTTGTCCAATCACCAGATGTGAGACAATATATGAATAACAGAAAGAAAAAACACATGAGTGATAAGGCAATCTAAGTGTGTTATTCATTCAAAGCACTCAGAGATTTGGAATGGGTGCGTTGTTTTGAATTTATAGCCCTTTATTTTTTCTACTCTGTGTTATTGTATTTACATTAATGGTGACCATACTTGAAAGATAAAGGATAATGCTGTCTCTCCTTTACCTCATACCTTCTGATCCTTTTTATAAGAAATCCTCCACTATGGTCCTAGCAGGAACTGGAAAGAAATGAGAGTTGGGAAAAAAAAATCATGAAATTCCGGCAGGCAAGGTGAAATCTGAACCCCATTTTTAGCACTGCCCCCTGAAAGCTGAAAAACCTGTATTACTCAAGACACCACATCCTTCAAGGGGTGAATAATGACAAATGACATGGAGAAAAGAAGTTTCTGAGAACAGCGCCTTGGGTTAATTATCTGTCAGACCCCCTGCCACCTCAGAATAATGCAGGAGTGTTCTAAGACTGGGTCACCACATAAGGAAAGAAAACTCTCTAGCTTCCATTTCATGTCAGTTTCCCTGTTTGTTACTGCATACTGGTTTTCTTCTTTTACATGGCAGATGTCTGGGCATTGGCCAATAGCCACATCCTTGACTAAGATCTTGCAACACAATTTCCTTGGGAAATAATATTTGTTCACGTAGAACTTGCTTGCTCAGCTTGGTTCAGTGCAATGGAAACAAAAACATTATTGTTAATTAATCTGTTTGCAATTCTATTCTGATTCACAGCTCTAGGAAATATCTCCAAAATCTTTGAATATAGTAGCTTTTAATCAGTCTTAAGTTTTCATGTTTATCCTAGTTCAAAGCCCTAATTTCACACAATATTTCATGCTTTCTGCACACCAGTGATGAACAAGTTAAGTTTTCAATTGTCATGTAAGTTTGTTTGCTTTTTTAGTGTATTATGGTACATCACCTTTGGAAGTTTGACAAAAGGCTGTTTATTTGTCTCCTGCTGTGATGCCTTGGTCTCCTACAGGGTTTGGTGGTTTATGTGATGTCATCAGCAGAGAACACACAAGGGTGTCATATCAGATGGAAAATGGGGATCTAAAACTTGACTAAGAGAATCTGAAAGCAAAACATATGAGCTAACCTTCCCTCTTACAGCCTTTATCTGGGACAGTCAGCATGAAATTAAGTTATGACCTATATAGCTTGAGTATACTGTATCTCGGGATGCAAACTTTGATCAAATATTTTTCTTCTGTGTAATGAAGACTAGCTTTTTTGCAATGGGTTTTACCTACCTTTAAGAAGATGGGATAGTTTTTCCTAACATTGAAAAAACACTTGCTTCCAGTAGCTATGCACCATTTATTTATGCACAACTACAAATAGGGTGTGTGAGAGAAATAGAACTCTTTTTCATCTTCTTTTTGCCCTCTTCCCTCAATAAATGTGGCTGCTTACAAAACAGTTGTTTTTGATCTGATTATTTTTAGTCTTCACGTGAAGGAAAGAGAATATGGTGTGTTTGTTAAGTGGCTATGATGAAATAGAATGTCGAAAATGCTGTTTCAGTGAGGTTTGTGTTGTGGTAGCTGGACTATCACAATGAAAGTAGAACTCTGAGGGGAAAGAGGGCATGCTACCTCCTGGAGTTGACTTGCTTGGTAGGGATGTACTCCCACTTAGACCCTCAACTGCAGCAATGTAGTGCCTTGTTTTGTTTTCTTTGCTTTCTTGCTTGCTTGTTTTCCAGCTTAGGAGGGATCCTGGAGTCTATTCCAATGCTCTCATGATGCAGGTCACAGAATTGCTCAAGATCTCATAGATCCTAAGTGTCCCATATTCTACCGCTTGTTGATTCTTATAAAACCCTAAGTCATAGGTGCTCTATGAGTGTAGGACAGATGATTTATGTGAATGTTTGACCAACATAACCTTTCTTCTAATGCATATGAGTCATCTAGTAACTGAGCACAGCCAGACAATGTACAACTTCCAACCAATGGAACAAAGGCTCTTTGCTTAGGAACTCCACAATAAAGACCCCCATTGTCCCTAACTGTTCTATGTCTAATGCGCTGCTTGGGGGATCAACCATGGTCATAGCCCACTGTATGGAATAATTCTGGTGAGACTAATTCCGAAAGTCCAAGGGACCCACTGGGACCTGAAACAGAAAAGCAATAGGAATATGCAAGATGCTGGTGGATGTTTATTTTGTCAGTATCTGAGAAATCTGATCATAAAAGAACCCTTCTGGGAAGAGGACTCTTATGGTAGAAATGATTCCCTCAAATTTAGGCATGGCCTGTTCTCTCTTTAGTACCTAAAAGTTTACCTTTCCCTACTTTTCTACGCATGTATGCAACAGGACAAATACTCTTACCTTGCCACTGCTTATGACACCCCAGTATATATGCCAATGTCTATCTTCTACAAATCACCTCTGCTTAGGAAGATTTTTATGAGGGTTTATTTTTATCATTGCTATTCAAAACTATACATGTTGTCTTGCTTTTGTTTTAAATACAGTACTTTATATGATTTCTCAAAGTACTCTTAAGCTAAGGTTCCAATTAACCCCAACCTGCTCTGATGGTTAAGAATCCATGAGTGTGAATTCACATTGCTTCTGAAATCCCTGTTCCTTCTTGTCCACTTTATGATTTGATGAGAAAGCTGAGATGGGTTCCCAGCTCCTGGGTGATTTTAAGACGTTTAAAAATATACTGCATTTTACCCATGCTACTGAGGTTCTCACAGGCTTGATTGTAAATATACCCATCTGTGCAAATATAGTGGAAGTAGAAACGTTCGTTCAGGTATGAAAACTTGCCAAAGGTGTTCAGTTTCCTTCTTTTGCCTCTTCCACTCACAGTCATTCTCTCCCACAAACTCTCAACCCCGCACAGCCTTTTTGCTAGGATCATCCAGCCCTTTCCAAAGAACACGGCCTTAATACATGAATACTGTCTTCAACTAAAAAGGTCTTATGGTCAACTAAGGAATAACATGGTCAATGAAGGGGTAACAACAAAGAGATCGCCTGATAAACTCCTGAATGTCAACAAAAACAAATAGGTTTATTTATTTCAGGTTTTCTCTGTGGCTTTAGTCAGTTTTCCTTTATTGGAACTCTCCTTAGGGTAAGTTTAGGGAGATGGACAATCCATAAAAATTTTTCAAGTTTAATTGGAAACAGGACATATTTCCCCCAAGATAATATCATACCGGTACAATGTTTTGCAGGATAATTTTGAGAAAACTTTAACCAACCCCGGAACAACCCAGCATCTTATTTTATTTCCTCTGTTAACACCTTCCATGTACGCTTTTTAATTTTTTCTATTCATGTTCTCTTCTCCCAAATGTAAGTGATTACTGGGCAGTCATTTTTACATAACTGTCGAATAATATACAGTGACTGGTGTTTCCAAATTCCAAGTGGTATAAGAGGACAGGGTATGTACACAGTTGGCAATTTCTTAAGCCTGATTTATGCTAGCTAGCAGAATACAGTGGATTACCGATATGGATCTAGATTATTTATCACTTCCCCTAAGTCAAGATACGCAATTGATAACTTTTCATTCTATTAAGAAAGTTTTACAGAGTATACACAGTTCACTTTGTAGATCATTAAAAAAACTACCCACAATATCCCAGTAACAAATGTGTTAAAATTCATGATTGAAAAGCCTGGCTTACTTGTTAGGTGTTGCTAAGTAAAAAATACAATGTTCCTTTTAAACAAGCTAGAAAAAAATTATAGTCAACTTTCTTTTAATGCTTAAGAAAACAGATTTCACAGTCTCCATAACAGTATTTCTCAACTATTAGTTTAGCTTAGATAAAGCGAAAATGCCTCCTCAAAAGCCATTTGTCGGGTGCCTGGGTGGCTCAGGCGGTTAAGTGTCCAACTTCAGCTCAGGTCATGATCTCATGGTTTGTGAGTTCGAGCCCTGCATTGGGCTCTGTGCTGACAGCTCAGAGCCTGGAGCCTGCTTCCGATTCTGTATCTTCCTTTCTCTCTCTGTCCCTCCCCTGCTCATACTCTGTCTGTCTGTCTGTCTGTCTCTCTCTCTCTCTCCCTCTGTCAAAAATAAATAAAACATTTAAAAAAGCCATCTGGTTCCACTAAATGCAAGGTATTTTGATCCAGTATTTCTCACTATGTGGAAATGTGCTGAACAGTGCTTGCACTGGTGATAGTTGGTGTCTCTAACATCTCTTTGCTTAATCAGATAAGAATGTGTGATATAAGTACTTCGACTAAATTTACTTAAAGGAAACATACTAACATGATGCATTAAAGGTAGGAGTTAAAGTTCTATTACCAAAAATGTCCATGGGCCCCAAAATGAAAATGCTTACAAATCCTCAATTTACTGCAGGCTCAGGATACACTAGAGCTTCGGTGTTACATAAAGACATGCATCACATCCAAAGGCTTTCCCAGAGCCAGGAGCAGGAATGCACAGGGAAAGTTCCCATTGTTCTCCCTCTGTGAGGGCATCACCAGAGGAGGGCATTCTTTCTGGGATCACCAACCACTGACCTGTGCGTGGAATGTCTTGGAACCAAGAGGACCAAAGAGAAGTTTTGGCCAGGGAGTCTGATATCCTGCAAGTCACACACACGCACACGCACACACACACACACACACACACACACACACACACACACACACACATCTTCTTACCAGGGCTCACAGCTGAACTCTTCTTACCAGGGCTCACAGCTGAACTCTTCAGGGAGCTCCCTGAGCCCAGCTGCAAATCAGCAATCTTATCATTATCAATAAACAACGCGGACAAGCTCACACAAACCACCCCTTGGACCCATGCTTACAAAGCGACATTATGAATTAGTACTTTTCTTGATGAAGGGGTAGCGCCAAGCAGGTACATGGGCAAAACAACTCAAGCCACTTCTAGACCATTTAGAATGAACCCTCAGATGGCTTATCTTGGAATGTTTGTGCTGGTGGATATATTATGGTGTGATCACATATGATTTGATATTGCTATTTTTTTCATTTGCTTAATGAGTTGGTTTTTATTTAAAAAGTGTTTGTAATGTTTATTTTATTTTTGAGAGAGAGAGAGAGCACACACGTGTGAGCAGGGGAAAGGCAGAGAGAAAGAGACAGAGAAACCAAAGTGGGCTCCACAGTGACAGCAGAGAGACCAATGTAGGGCTCGAACTCATGGAACCATGAGATTATGACCTGAGCTGAAGTTGGTTGCCTAACCAACTAAACCATCCAGGTGTCCCTTACTAAGTTGTTTTTATATGTATTTCTATTTTTAAAAATATTTTTTAATGTTTATTTATTTTTGAGACAAAGACAGACAAAGTTAGAAAAGGGGAAGGGCAGAGAGGGAGGGAGACACAGAATCTGAAGCAGGCTCCAGGATCTAAGTTGTCAGCACAGAGCCTGATGCAGGGCTCGAGCCTATGAACCATGAGATCATGACCTGAGCTGAAGTCTGATGCTTAACTGACAGAGCCACCCAAGGGCCCCTTAATGAGTTGTTTCTTAAAAACCCACTTATTTAGCACTCACTGTATACCAAGTGCTATATTCATGGTTTTCAAAATCTTTTTTTTTAATGTTTATTTATTTTTGAGAGAGAGCAAGAGACAGAGTACAAGCAGGGAAGGAACAGAGAGAGAGAGAGGGAGACACAGAATCCAAAGCAAGACTCCAGGCTCTGAGTCATCAGCGCAGAGCTGGATGCGGGGCTCAAACATCCAAACTGCGAGTTCATGGCCTGAGTCAAAGTTGGAGGCTTAACCAGCTGAGCCACCCAGGGGCCCCTCATGGTTTTCCAGATCTTATCTCATTTAATATCTCAGATTAAAAACCTAAACAATAGGATAGTGGAATGAAAGAAAGAAGGTTTTTTCCTACGTTATATTATGATTTTTAAACATACAACAAAGGTAAAAGTATATACACTTCTATTCAGCACATAGTCTCTAACCAGTAATGGTTTACTACAGCTGTTTATCATGTAGGTATCAATCTATCCATCCCCCTGCCCATCCATCACATTCTTGATGCATTTCAAAATTAACTGTAGACAATAGCAGGATCCTCTTAAATATTCAACATGTATTACGAAGAGTTCAAGATTAGTTTACCATTTTCATGTTTTGGGTTTTTCAACATTTGTTTACCATCTTAATGTTTTGGGTTTTTTTCATTTGTTTTTTAATTTATTTTTGAGAGAGAGAGGGAGAGAGAGTATGGGGGAGGTGCAGACAGAGAGGGAGACACTTGCAAGCAGCCTGTCATTGCAGAGTCCAATGTGGGGCTCGATCCCATGAACAGTGAGATCATAACCTAAGCTGAAATCAAGAGTTGGACACTTCACTGACTGAGCCAACCAGGCGACCCTCCCATTTTAACAAAATAAAATTCACTATAGTAAAAAAGAAAATTTTAAGTATACAGTCACTGCCTTCTCACAAAGGCATGCATACATTTCCGTAATCCAAATCCTATCAATAAATAGAACATTGAATCGGCCACTGTCAATTAATATTCAATCTTATCCTCATTCTCTAAGTGGCAGTGCTGCTGGGACCTTTGTCAGCCTTGGATTACTTTTGTCTACTTCATTACTTCATATGAAAGGAATTCTATGATGGGTACTATTTATGTGAAACTGCCTTGTTCAACACGTTTTTGAGATTAATAAATGTTGTTTTGCATGTTAATAGTTTGCTTTTTATTGATAAGGAATATTTTGAGGAATATACCACAGTCTATTTATTCATTCTGCTGACAGACACCTAACTCTGTTCCTAGTCTTTGTCTGCAATAAATAAAGCTTCAATGAACATTCTTTTACAAGTTGCTTTTTTTTTTTCAAGATGCTTTTATGTGTAATCTCTCTGGCATTAATGGAATGGCGATGTCATATGCTGGTAGATTTAAAAATATTTAAAAGTTCTTTTAAAGAAGCTCATAAACTAGATGGAGCCCACACAATTAGAGGTGGGGATACTAAGATTCAAACTTCAAAATATATAATTTTGATAAATTTGAAAAGTCAGAGCCTATGATTTTATATCATAAAACAGAATATTTTTTAAATATTTTTTTAAAATATTTTTAAGTTTATTTAGTTTTGAAAGATACAGACACAGTGCACATGGTGGGTTAGGGGTAGAAAGAGAAATAAGGAGAGAGAAAGAGAGAGAAAGAAGAGAGAGAGACAGAAAGAGACAGAGAATCCCAAGCAGGCTCCACACTGCCAGTACAGAGCCTGATGCTGGGCTTGAACCTACAAACCATGTGGGATCCAAGAATCGGATGCTCAACCAACTGAACCACCCAGGCACCCCCAGAAACACAGGTTTTAAATCTCTGATGTTAATTCTACTAGAAGCTTTTCCATGGGTTTGTTACAGTGGCCTTTCTATGTTATAATGCTAAGAAATGAAAATCGTTTCCTAATGTGCAAAACAAAAAAGAATATATAAGGTGCCCTGGAATAAATATTCTTTTTTTTTAAGTTTGTTTGTTTGTTTGTTTGTTTGTTTGTTTAGAGAGTACATGTGCACATAAGAGCCAGGGAGGGTCAGAGAGAGAAAATCCCAAGCAGGCTTCCAACTGTGAGCACAGAGCCCAGTGTGGGGCTCAGACTCAAGGGTCCAGAGATCACCACCTGATTTGAAATCAAGATAAGCGACTGAACCACCCACGTGCTCCTAACATGGAATATTCTTAAACATAACGGTTTAAGAATGGTAACCATGGTAAATTGCATTTATGTAATTATGCTTCAGGAAAATGAATTGTATCATAATACATACAATTGAGTTCATAATAATGGAATATCTTATGATAGATTCTGTATTGCATGTGTGTGTGAGACAAAGAGAGAAGCAAGGTAAGAAAGAGAGAACAAGCCTTGATCATTCTTCTAAACATAAATAAATAAAACTAATTCCAAAATTTGATTTCTAATATTCCTGTGGATATTGTGTTATAGTGATGCACACAGGCTCTTTTGTAACTTGACCTTAGGTCATATGCTAAATATACATTAGTGCCTAGCATGCATCTAGATCCCATTTTTCTAAAACTAAGGAAGCTTCTATTAAAAACAGATGCTTAAAATAAGATCTATGAATCTTAAGGAGGTGATTCCTAAACTTATCTAAATATAACCAAGAAAAAGAACTGGTTTAGTTATAGATATAGGAAAAGCCAAATACTTACCAAATCTCTCTTATTCCCATTCATAATGTATCTGTTAAGTCTTTAAAAAAAACTTCCTCACTTGACATTTCCTTTCCAATCAGAAACAGAATGTGATTGAAGCAACGTTATCATTTGGAGCGGATTTCTGTAACACTTTGTTCCTGTGCTCCGGATATAAAACTGGCTCAGATGTTGTTAGGGTAAATAATGTTCTTTAAATCTAGCTTGTGGAACACAAATTATAATTTAATGTTTGTCTAATTCTCATTTATTTTTCATATATACTAAAGAAAATGGTTTTAAAAAGTAGTCTCTTTTCTGCTCTTCAAAGTAATAAGTCAAAAATAAAATGGGAATTGCTCTTAGAAATTTTAAGGGAATGTGAGTTTCCAATTTGCCATGAACAATAAAAGTTAACCAAAGAGCAACCATTTAGAATTTCTAGAGTCTGTTCAAGATCCTATAAATCTAAAAATAGAGTAGGACTTGAGTGTTATGAACCCAAATCATTTTCAGTTCTAAAAGGCAATTATAAGAGATGTTTTAAATTCCTTTCTTTGTGAATTCATGTATCTTCCGTGAAACATGTCCATAGTTGGAGGAGGTCATAACAGGGATTTCAAAGAGTTCTCACATGTATTGATTATGAGTATCATTATGGAGAGATAGCTAAGACCGTTCTCTCTGAAACAATTTCTGAGATGGGTCTCTGAAAGTGGTCTATTTAATATTAATAATTCCATGGAAAAACTTGTGCTTTGTTTTTTTTATTTTATTTTATTTATTTATTTATTTATTTATTTATTTATTTATTTATTTTTATTTTTATTTTTTGAAAAACTTGTGCTTTGGAAGATATTTGGGAGTACTCAGTGGCCCTGTGTGCTTTGGGGTACAGAATTCCTTGCAATTTAAAGTTTGCATCTATACTCTTAGAGGAGCTATGCAAGTTAGGGATCGCACTTACTCTTAAAAGACGGTTTTAACTGGTGGGACTCTTCTCCATTGACTTTTAAAGAGTTGGGGGCGCCTGGGTGGCTCAGCTAGTTGAGCAGAGGACTTCAGCCCCGGTCGTGAGTTTGAGCCCCCCCATAGGTTCTGTGCCTGGAGTCTGCTTCCCATTCTGTCTTCCTCTCTCTCTGCCCCTCCCCTACTCACGCTCTGCTGTCTATCTCTCTCTCAAAAATAAATCAACGTTAAAAAAAACCTAAAAAATATTAAACAGCTGTGTAATAGCAACTCTATCATAACGTGCGTGCGTGCGTGTGGCTTGCACTAGTTATTACGTTATTGCATCTCATCTGCCAGTTCACCCTTCAGTACCAGCTCTGGGGTAATGTACTAGACTCTAAGCCTTTCTCCCACGCAGTGACCACTACGTAAAGCTTGGTCAGAAGGGGGCACGGGCGGGACGTTGTAGGAGGAAGAGGCTGTTTTTCCACCCTCTGGGGGGAAAAATGAGTTTTGTTCTAGTGAGCTTTGTTTTGCTGCTAAAGGATTAGCAAACAGGATGCATGAATGGGACAAGTGGGGCACTGCCCCATCTACACACCCAGAGCGGGTTGTCGCTCAGTGATTTCATAACCTTGGCCCCGGGCTTGGAAATGACCTTGCCTTCAGCCCTCCCACCACAGACAGCAGGTGCTCCAGGACTCCTGCCTGAGCAGCCTGCTGACTCCCACTGAGAAACTTCCCACAAAGCCAGACTTGCCACGTCCCTAAGCGTCATCGCAGCTTGGGCTCAGCTGCACTCTGGAGGCTGATTTTCTGTGTCTCCCAGAAGGGACCCTTGGTCTCATATTCTCAACTGCCCCGGGACTACATTTGCGGACCTGCTCACAGCTCTCAGCTGGCTCACACCCTGGCCATTTTCTTCCTGCTTGTGCACGACTGTAACCAACTCTGGGAACACCAGCAAATTTCTCTCCCATCCACTGGACAGAAATTATCCACTCAGAGGTCTAAGCCTCAGCCTCGGGAAGGAGTTCCACCTTCAACTTTGCCTTCCTTGGGGACGCGTTCTCATCCTTGGGAGTTCTTGTTACATCCTTGTGGTAACTACTCTTAGTTCAATAATTTTTCATATTAACTTCCTCTTCTCAAATTACTGATAGATCATCTCACTCCTAATTGGGCCCTGACTAATAAATGTTCTAAAAAGATCTCTAGCTTCTATTCCCTAGAGAGGCACCATTCCATAGTGGAAATATCTCCTACATCCACAGCTTGCACACTGGATCTATCACTTATCCATAGATCCACCACTCAAGGCCTCTCAGGAACCTCTTGAAGCCTCATCCTTACAATCTACAAAGGAGTAAATATTGAACAGTTTCATGAGTGTACAATGCTAGTGACATAATTGTTACATGGCATGTGCTATGTAAATGATAGGGGCATCTGGGTGGCTCAGTCAATGGAATGATCCACTCTTGGTTACATCTCAGGTCGTGGTCCCAGGGCCTCTGAACATGGAGCCTGATTAACATTCTCTCTCCCTCTCTCTGCCTCTCTCTCAAAAATAAAAATAAAGAAAAAATAAATTAAAAATAAATAATAAATGATAGATAACACATTGGCTAAAAGTTTGCAAATGTTACTGAATTTAAACAAATAAAAATTTAACATGGTTTTTATACCATAAAGCTTACTGCTAAATCATGTCTATAAGCAGTATATTTTCCCTAACCATGATAGCTACTGTGGACATGGGATTTCTCTTAAATCACAAACCTACTAAAAGATATTGAGGTATTTTACAGATGCCAACAGGGACTCAAATGAAAAACAAATGATTCTGAATTGTTTTTAACCTTAGTAAGTATATAAATAGTAAAAACAGAATAGCATCGAAACCAGAACAATATAAATAACAAAATCGATGGTTCTGGGAATTTTATGCTTTTCTTTAAATAAAGTGTGAAATTTTTTGGACAATGTTGGGTGAGAATGGTGATGACAAAGAAAAATATCCTACAAACATAATTGATCAAACTTTGAAGAAGTTTCACAACTATTTATTGGAAAATTTGAAATAATAATCTTTACTGAATCTAATTCAATTTGTTTTTATTTGTTGCTTTTTTAGTTAGCTAGTTAGTTATATTTTAGAGAGAGCTCATGCACGTGCATGCTTGAGCAGAGTAGGGATAGAGGATGGGGAGAGGGAGAAAGACAGAGTGGGAAGGAGGGAAGGAGAGAGAGAGAGAGAGAGAGAGAGAGACAGAGAGAGAGCATTTTAAGCAGGCTCCACTCCCCTGGAGTCCAGTGTGGGGCTCAATCCCACCACCCTGGGATCATGACATGAGCAGAAATCAAGAGTCTGATCCTCAACTGACTGAGCCTCCCAGACATCCCAGTTCAATTTGTTTTTAGGCTGACTCCAACATTAAGAGTGGTTATACAGGACTGTACATAATTAAGGATGATTATAATGTAATCCTCCACTTGGATCTTCTTTCTGGAATAAGTTACATTACTGTTTCAAACAATAGGCTATAACTGAAGTCATACCTATATAAAGGTACTAGACCTTCAAGGTCCAAGAAAATAGAGTCTGCATTTTTTAAACTTTTATCAAATATAACTAGAAGTGAGTTTAGATAATCTAGAAATGTGTATTATACAACATACGACCAAATTAAATTTGCATAATTAGCCAGCTTGTTCATTGAAATACACTTATTTATTCTCCTGTCAACATTTTTGGTTCTAGGAGTTATTGATCCTGAAAATAGTGGTAGTCATATTCAATAATATTCTGTATTTTCTAATTTTCTCACCCTATACCCCCAACTCTGCTGCACTAAATATAAAAAGAGATATATAAAACTTCAACATTCAATGTAATCATTTTCTATATGAAGAAGTATAAAGATGTACTGATAAAAATAAAAATTACTTACTAGGAAAAAAAACCTTCCAACTCATAAATATGTGTTTAATATGAGATGAGCATTTTATCCAATAAAAGATTGTGAAGAAGACCGAGAAAAATACCAGGGGGAAAGAAATTACAGGAGTAAACTTGCGTGGACAAGAAGACAGACTGGTGATTCTCCTTTGACTGATTTCCCTGAAAGTAAAGTTATGTAAATAAAGGAAAAGAACTTTCGGATGAAGGCCAACTAGTCTTCATAGCCATAACTCAACATAGGAAGTATTATGTGGGTGGCATTTTGAAATAGTGGAAAGGACACAGACTTAAAAAATTTTTTTTAATCTTTATTCTTGAGAGAGAGAGCACAAGCCAGGGAAGGGCAAAGAGAGAGGGAGACACAGAATCCAAAGCAGGTTCCAGGCTCTGAGCTGTCAACACAGAGTCCAACGTGAGGCTCAAACTCACAAACAGTGAGATCATGACCTGGACTGAAGTCAGATGCTCAATCTACTGAGCCACCCACGCGCCTGGGACACAGACTTCAAAATAAGAAAGGTTTGGGTTTAGGGTCATCCTCTTGCTTGCTACATCTTGGTTTTGTTTTTTTTTTCTGTGTGTGTGTGTGTGTGTGTGTGTGTGTGTGTGTGTGTTTCTGTTTTTGTTTTATGGGTTTTTTTCATTTGTGCAATGAGGGTAGTACAAGCAATGTAAGATTTTTCTGAAGACTAAATGAAACAACATACATTAAAATCCTCCACGCTTCGACTGACAACTCATATGAAAGCTATTATAACTACTAAATAAAATATAATAGTTAATAAATATAGAGTAGAACACAAATCTGATCCATTTCATGGATTTCCAGATCAGAAGAAAAAAAATAAAATGCGGAATTACATTATTAGAAACATCTGCCTCTATACTAACCAAACATGAATTTACTTTTTAAGTTGCAAAGTGCTAGAAAATTTTAGTTCCCATTTTGAAGCTATTTTGTTGTCTCCTAGAATGTCATTGTCAGAAGTCACCTGAAAATCCAAAAGCAAAATCATTAGGGAAATGCCCATGATGTAATTTATTTCTGGCTTTAAAAATAACAGAATAGTGTGCGTATGGTTGTCAAAGTTCTCTCATAGAAAGAACTGGATTGCTTTAGAAATAAATAAATATGTAATGACTAGTATTTCTTTTCTTTTAGTCGTTTTGGAATCATTTGAATTTTGAACAGGTGCATATAGCAGAGAGAGAAAATGGAATGGTCTTAATAACTTCTTCTCCCCAACAAATCCTAAAGTTCTTTCTAGGGTCTACCTGACAAGACTTCAAAATTCCCCTCTGATAGGGAATCTATGGCTTATGAGAAACATAGAATTCACTCATTCATCCATTCAATAAATATTTATTAACTCTCTACCTTGTGCCATACATTAGAGATACAGCACAGGCAAAAGCCAAGCCCCCGACTTCATACAGCTCATGCTCCAGGTGTGGGGTTTAGGGAAGAAGATGGGCAGGGGGTGAAAAAAAATCCCAGATAAAACTCTCTCATGCATATGAACACTAATAGATGTTGGGCAACGTTTTCCACTTGATTAGAAGGAGCTGAATGAAATAAAATCTCTTTAAACAGCTAAGACCAAAGGAAACACAGGTGCATTTCTTGTTTCCATCACTGACTTGAAAAATCCGAGACACACACTTAAGAGTTGAAAAAGCCTCTTGGGGGCACCTGGGTGGTTCAGTTAGTTAAGCACCTACATTGGCTCAAGTCATGATCTCACAGTCCGTGGATTCGAGCCACACATCGGGCTCTGTGCTGACAACTCAGATGTTTCAGATTCTGGGTCTTCTCTCTCTCTGCCCCTCCCCCAGTTGTGATCTCTCTCTCTCTCTCTCTCTCTCTCTCTCTCTCTCTTTCTCTCTCTCTCTGTGTACCTCAGTAATAAAAGAAACATTTAAAAAATTATTAAAAGAAAAAGAAAAATCCTCTTTACTGTAGAGTCCCTCTATCCTTTTCAGCCCTACTCAGTCAGGCTTCTTTCTAATAAGTGTTACAGGATTGGCACATGTATTCTTTTATTTTCTTCCAATGATGTGATAAAATAAGAAAGAATCTCCTTGTAATAATACGCGTTCTTCAGTTGGAGGTGATATGGGATTGTCATCAAGGAGTTCTTTTTTCATCATTAAATGCCTCTTCCCACACAGCAACATCTGGAAAAGGGTGGAAACCTTGAAGCAGTTTCATGGATACACCTCAATCAATGTGCTCTAGGAATATTTGCATATTCCACACTGCTAAGAAGATCACTGTTAGCAGACTTCAATTGTAATAACACACTACATTTTATATAGGTATGTCTTGCACACAGTAAGAGTTGGAAACATCATAAAAGAGTAGTCAGTAAAAATGTATGGTTATATAAAATATTGGGAAGAGTAGTGTTCTCAAAAGATTGGGTTCATCACAAAACCAGGTGATATATCACTATTTTTTTTGGTTTTCTATCCTAAAATAAAATCTATACTAAGGTATTTATCTGAAAACTGAAGTCATTTGACATAAAATATTTTTTATGGTCAAAACAGAACAAAAGATGATTATCCAGAGTAGTGTGGATGTTAGAAAAAGAATCTGAAGGAGAAAACTGTATGCAAGACAATAGTCTATTCTAAAAATATCAAGCAAAGTGTATGGACCTCGAGGGTGTCATGCTAAGCGAAGTAAGTCAGGTGGAGAAGGACAGATACCAAATGTTTGCACTCATAGGTCTAACAGGAGAAACCTAACAGAGGACCCTGGGGGAAAAGGGAAAGAGAGTTGGGGAGAGGGAGGGACACAAATCATGAGAGACTATGAACCCGGAGGACTGCAGGGGGAGGGGGAGGGGGAGGAGGGAGCAGGGTGATGGTCATAGAGGGGGGCATTTGTGGGGAGAGGCCCTGGGTGTTTTATGGAAACCAATTTGACAATAAACTATTATAAATTAAAAATAAATAAAATAAAAAAATAGATAAATAAATAAAAATAAAAATCTCAGCCAAAATAAAATAAAATAAAAATATCAAATAATAGGGGAGCCTGGGTGGCTCAGTCGGTTAAGCGTATGACTTCGGCTCAGGGCATGATCTCACAGTTTGTGGGTTTGAGCCCCGTGTCAGTCGCTGTGCTGACAGCTCAGAGCCTGGAGCTTGCTTCAGATTCTGTGTCTCCCTCTCTCTCTGACCCTCCCCTGCTTGCACTGTCTCTCTCTGTCTCTCAAAAATAAATAAAAAACATAAAAATATTTTAAAATATCAAATAACAAGGTTCATCATTAAAAAAAATTTTTTTACATTTATTTATTATAGAGAGACAGAGAACAAATGGGGTAGGGGCAGAAAGAGAAGAAGACAGGAAGCTCCAGGCTCTGAGCAGGCTGTCAGCACAGAGCTCGACACAGGGCCCGAGCCCACGAACTGTGAGATCATGACCTGAGCCGAAGTGGGTCACTCAGCCAACTGAGCCACCCAGGCACCCTGAGGTTTATCATTTTTGAGGCAATAGGAGTTTAGTGCAGAGACAAGAAAAAACAAATTCATCATGAAATGTATGTCGTAATATGTATATTTATGTAAAATAATATACACACGGGTGTAAAACGGATCTTTAAGTAAAGGATAGACTTTCTTGTATTTTTCCTGGATACTTTAAATAGAGCCTTGTTAATTGAAAAACATATTTTTCATTTTTATACCTAAAGTATTGTAGCTTTGCCAACTAGATTACCTCCAAATGAAGACTCAAATAAAACACTGACAGAACATTGATTTTGTAAATAAAACACTAATGTGTTAGGTTCAATATCTTAAAATATTAACTATCAAATTATGTGTGTATTTGAGAGCAACTTCATCTTTGTGGGTTAAAAGTAACACTATTCCTAGACCGCCAAAGTTTACAGGAAGATACTAGCACAGTGGATGTGATCATTTTTATTGTATTCACTATTCAAATGGTGACATGTCATTCATAGGATTAGATAACCCTTAGCCACATTGTATTCAGCTTCATGATTAAGTAGAATACTATAAAACATTATAATTTGGCATCACTTGAAAATTACATGCTTAGTTAATAGTTAAACATATAATTAAGTCTGTATTTTCCTTTTTACAAGATTTTCCTCAATTGTACATAAAATATTTCCTCACCTGAGGTGGGTTATTCCTAGGTTTTGGGTTGTGCAGTGACACACAGACATTTCCTCTACCTGAGGCATTTAACTAGTTACAAGTCATACTCTTCTACGTTCGTAATCTTTGGGATATTTTGTGAAATAACTTATTCTTCCTCCGCCTTACATTATGTGTGTATTTCAAGACTCTATCAGTGTACAGGAAAATAGGTTACTTTTGATTTGGAAAAAAAAATAACAGGTTGATGTATGCTGAAATCGTAAAATAAATATAAAGGTAGCAAATCTTATATTTTTCCTGACTCATTAAAAAATTGAAAACTATGTCCTTGGAAAATAAAATTCTACAGTGGAGCATAACAAAATCAAGCTTAAGACAATTCTCGTATTAAGATTTATTTTGTGCTTTTGGTGAAAGTTAATAATGAATGATATATTTATTTCCTTTAATATAGACAATACTAGGCCGCAGTCACAAATGACTTCCGGGAAGCTCTCTGTTAGTCAGTAACTCGGATTCTGCACCCCTTTCATCACGTGGCTCAGCCATCATGAGATCTTTTTTCTCCCTCTTTGAGGATTGCAGCCATCATGAGATCTTTTTTCTCCCTCTTTGAGGATTGCAGGGAGATATTCATCAGGCTATTTTTTTTGAAAATAAGTAAAAGGAAAATAAAAACATCATAGATTATTTTTCTTCTGCCTTTATGCAGATTTTATGAAAGTGAAGAGGAAAACCATAACAATTCTTATAAGAAATATAAAAATACTCCTCGCGCCTGGGTGGCTCAGTCGGTTAAACATCCAACTTCGGCTCAGGTCAGATCTCACGTTCGTGGGTTCAAGCCCCGCATCAGGCTCTCTGCTGACACCTAGCTCAGAGCCTGGAGCCTGCTTCCAGTTCTGTGTCTCCTTCTCTCTGCCCCTCCCCCTCTCATGCTCTGTCTCTCTCTGTATCAAAAATAAATAAAACATTAAACAAAAATTAAAAAAAAAACTCCTTAATGTAAAAGTAAGAGAGAAAAATAGGGAGATTTAGCTTCATGAGGATTTTACTGTGGTTAGGGTTATTTATACTCCTTGGTACCATAGGTCTGGATGTCAAGACAAGAATGGGTAACAATTTTTCAGTGAAAGCATTGGTGGGATTGAAATTGCTGAGATTAATATTCCTAGGAACACAAAAGCCAAGTATCATAGGTGAACATCTACGGAAGATGTTGAACATGTTTCTTGCTCCACCTGTTATGAAGGTGGACTGATAATAACTAACAGCTATTCCATGCTTTAGAAAATTACCCTGAACTGTCACACTGGGAAGCTGCGTCCCCTTACTGCTCTTCTGAAAGGCTGGAAACTGACAAGCCTGGTTATTATGAGTCCCAGAACCCCCTTGCCTAAATAAAGATTGCACTAACTGTGAAGTTTAGCTTCAGAGCTTCCCACTGGATCAGTCTGAAACTGTTCTCCAGCTGGGGCTATCTTCTTGCTAGGCTGATTGTCCCTCCCGATCTTGCTACCCTCAAACTACTTTTCCTGAGACCCTTCCCTGATTAAACACAAGAGAAACTACAAAAAACAATAACTTTTGAGGCCCTCAATGAACCCACGCCTTCTTTAGTCATGCCTCTGTAATCGTCTCCTACATTTACTTTGAGCTTGTCCTGTTGTCTAGCTTTGGTTGATACCAACCATAATGCAGAGAGAGGTTTGATGAGCCTTCATACGCTGGAATGTGTCTTCTTTGAATGCTCCTTTCTAGAACCTAGTTGCTCTCTGTAAGAAGCCCAAACCATGTGGAGAAGTCAAGTGGAAGGCAAATGAGGCATTTTCAGAAGCTTCACAGGAGCTTGCAACAGCCAGCCATTACTAACTGCCACCAAGTACAGCAGCCATCTTAAATTCCCAATTGTCAGAGGACATCACAGGAATAAAAAATCCTGTAGCTAAGCCTTGAAAATCCAGGGACTGATGAAAAATAACAAAATCTTTCACTGTTTTAAGCCACTAAGCATAAGAGTGATTTGTAACATAGCAATAGACAACTGAAAAATAACCCAACAGAAGAAATCTACAAAATTTAGGGGCACCTGGGTGGCTCACTTGGTTAAGCAACTGACCTTTGATTTCAGACTCAGGTCATGATCTCAACAGTTCACGGGTTCAAACCACACTGTTAGTGTGGAGCCCGTTTGGGGTTCTTTCTCTCCCCCTCTCTCTGCCCCACTCCTGCTCATGCACACGTACTCTCTCTCAAGAATAAATAAATATATTTTTTCTTATTTTTTAAAAAATCAGAAAATTTGGCCATATGGGTTCATAATAGAATGTTTTCTTTATGCAGTAGTAGGATCTGGACAATTGTTCCCACTTTACCCTGTATTAAATACAAATTCATGTGTATAGTATCTCTTTACACCAAGCTGGCTAGATGTCCCAATATTCCTTTACCACTATTGCTTGCCAGTCAATTCAGTGACTCCTGGCAGATTATGATGGTGCATTTTCACATTTAATTTCTAAAACTTGAAATTACTTTATTTTATTTACATTTCAAAGCATTTTGGTCTGAATTAAAAGTGAGCAATAAGTCTTATACTAGTTTTAATGAAAAGTAGTTACCTAATGAAAATGTCTCACACGTGGCGAGCACTAACCAGTTCGGGCTGGGTTAGCTTCACTTTTGAAGTGGCCCTTACTAGCCACATCGTTATAGCTGGTTAGACCATAAAAGCTTCATTCTTGGAACAATCTTCATTTTTATTGGACTCCTCTTAAATTTCTTTTCTGGAATATGTAGTCATTATAACTCCTCTACATTTTTAAGATAGTAAGTTAGTCATATTTATGTTTTCTTTTTCTCAAGGAACTATTCAATATTATTAAAAAATCATCCCATAAGGAACATATGATGTGTGTGTATGTATATATACACACACACACATGTGTATGTATATATATACACATACACACACACACACACACGCACACACACACTGGAGTATTACTCAGCAATCAAAAAGAATGAAACCTTGCCATTTGCAACTATGTGGCAAGAACTAGAGGGTATTATGCTAAGTGAAATTAGTCAGAGAAAGACAAATATCATATGACGTCATTCATATGAGGACTTTAAGATATAAAACAGATGAACATAAGGGAAAGGAAGCAAAAATAATACAAAAACAGGAAGGGGGCAAAACACAAGAGACTCTTAAATATGGAGAACAAACAGAGGGTTACTGGGGGGGTTGTGAGAAGGGGGATGGACTAAATGGGTAAAGGGTTTTAAGGAATCTACTTACTCCTGAAATCATTGTTGCACTATATGCTAACTAACTGGATGTAACTTTAAAAAATAAATTAAAAAAAAAGAGAAATGATTGGAATGCAACATGATATACCCATAAAAAAGAATTACAAAGTTCTTTTGTAAAATTATACACACTAATAATATAGCTTGCTTACCCATTATATCTGTATATATATATATATAATTAAACTTAAACTTAAACTAATATATAATATATATATATTCCTAGTTACATTAAAAATTCTAATAAATTTATGGATCTGCATGAAAACACGTTACTTTTTAAATATATGCAGAGCTATATAAAGTTGATAAACATACATGTGTATATTATGTGCCTATATAAATGCATACAATTAAATAAATACATATTAAAAGAAGATAAACATTATTTTGCTATATTGTACAGCATTTTCTTGTTTTCAAAAACCAATGCACCATATCTAAAGATACCTCATATATTGCCTGATATATGGAGAGCAAATATAGCCTGAAAACTCCAATAACTTTTCTAATCTACACATTGACATAAGGAACAACAAATGATCATGGTAAAACTGTTTACAAGCATCAGCTTGTACTAAAGCCACTATACTGCTCGGGAACAAAGCCTGGCCTGTGAGAGAGACTTTTTAAACAGAAATTGTAGTAAACAACTCTTTAGACATATTTTTTCCCCGCCTGAAAAAGCTTCTGTTACATTATCTTGTCAACCTGTATGAAGTTGAGATGGATCAATACTTACTTTGGTAACTTCTAAGGAACACCTGGATTCCAGGACATGACATGTTAATTAAATAGATAGCATTCTTTTTCTTAACGTACAAATGCTTAAATTTTAGTGCTTTTTTCAGATTCTTTGGTCCCTGTTTTCATACTTTTGTGACCTCGAGGCTAAAGCCAGCCAAGAAACCTAGTAAAATGTCATAATTTTGGAAATGTTAGTAGTGAAGTTTTGGCTAAAGAAGAGGAGAAAATGAAAATTTCTCCTTTGATCTCCTTTGGCGTTTTTGTATTCCAAGCTTACTGCATGGGTATGATGTGTATTTCTGAGGGTTAAAATAGATATTTTGTGACTTAGTTCAGTCTTAGAAAATATGGTAAAAGGCCTTAGCTAGCAGACGACTTGCACTATTGTGATCTCCTAACCAGAACGTCAGATTTGGCTAGTTTACAGATCTTTAGGGCAGAAGCGATTCAGAATCAGTAACCACAGCTCATCATGACAAAATCACCTTCAGTGTAACCAGAAGGAGTTGCATCACTGTATGCAACACCAGACAGAGAAGGGTCCCGATCTTCAATAATTTATTGATAAAAATGTTTGGTGGCAGGTATGATTACACACAGTTGTAATCATTTTTTAAATTATTTTTTCACCATTTATTTATTTTAAGAGAGAGAGAGAGAGAGAGAATGCTGGATGCTAGCTGGGGAGGGGCAGAGAGAGACTAAGAGAGAGAATCCCAAGCAGGTTCTGCAGTGTCAGCACAGAACCCAGCCCGGGGCTCCAGCCCACGAATCTTGAGATGCTGAGCTAAAATCAAGAGTCAGACACTTACCCGACCGAGCCACGCAGGCACCCCTATAACCACTTTATTTTAAATTAGCGCTTATCTTATTCCAAAAAATATATATATGTGAACGCTTATTTTTAAGAGAAAAACACTTAATCTTAAACATTTAAGTCAACACTTTTCAACTTTCACAAACATAATTTAACTTTGGTTTTGAAGGTGGTTTCCACATTGCCCACCAATCAGAGGCAATAAGTGATAAAAATAGAGAAATAGGAGGAAGAAAGTTAGCCATCTATATGTTCTTCAGCATAAACGATATTGGTTCCTTTTGTTAATTTGTTCCTGTATTTATACTTTGTTATTTTGGGAAAGTTACCTAGGTATTATAATTACATGTTGGGTCTATGTCCTATTTTCTTTTAACTTCTTTTCTAGAAATGCAGAGCTAACCTTATTCCACATAAAATATGTAATTTGTTACTTTTAAAGTAACATAATTTATGTATAATACATAGTCTATAAATAGTTTCATATAATATGTATATCGGTTATATAGCATAGAAATACTCTATAAATAAATATCTATAATAGAGAATATCAGCCTTTTGTCTATGTATTTATAAGTGGTTATTTTTCCATTTTATGCATATTTATATACATGTAGAAAATGTATCTAAATTTATAATTCAAGCTCACACACACATATATATGCACATATGTACATACTATGATATCAAAATACTCAGTGCTATGTGTTAAAATGTAATTTTTATTACTATCCTCACAAATATGTGATCATAAATAAATAGTTTAAATATACAATATTTGATTAAAAATCGATATTTGAATAAACAGCTTTTTATTCAAAAATAAGCTTGACAAACAGTCAAGTACTGCCTGACTCAGTACTAAAGTTCAGTTTTATCATTTTCAATACTTTGAGATTTTAAACAAATCTCCTCTTCTCTACAAGTGAAAATAACAATTTTATTTCATTTTAAGTGTGGCTTATGAGTATCAAATATCAAAATTTTACGTAATAGAAATAGGGATTCTATGATGTGACATCGCATATCTTAAGAAGGAGTAAACATAGAAACAAAATCCTTGGTTTCTTGGATTGAGAGAAAACAATGTGTAAGTTCCTTGACTGTCTCAGTTAATTTAAAGCCATGGGCGGCTCAACAAAATATAAAACATATTTGTCCTTGCCTCATCATTTTTTGTAATATTCGTATTTTTAGGCAAACATTCTCTCTTTGCTTATGAAATTAATTCATTACAATACTCTACACTTAATTTCAACACTTAATTTCTAAGAAAGTAGTCTTCCAAAAACGCAGTGCCCTCACTTAATCCCACATTCGTTCTTTTCTTACCATGGAAATAAGAATATAATCAAAAGAAAATAGGATGTGAAGTTAAAGCGGATGTTTAATCACACTGATGCTACTTAGTAAATAAAAAATCTTGGAAACCTTACTTACACTTTCTGAGATTCACTTTTCCTAGTTAAAATAATAACAACCCCCTTAAAAATAAGTAAGTAAATAAATAAATAAATAAATTTTTAAAAGCCCCAAGTCACCATATGGTTATAAGAATACATGATACCTGTGTAAAGATGTTACATTTCTTTATCCTTGAAAACTGTCAACACTCTTCCTTTCATAAAAAAAGAATTTCTCTTACATTTTTTAAATTAGCAACTTTGTATTCTAGTCCCTGAAACTCAAAAAGTAATGAAATGGAGGCTGCTGATTTTCTTTTCTATGTTTTGCCATTAAAACAGGAAGTTACGAATCAGTTTTATTCATGATTAGTATCACTAAGAATTAATGATTTGTGAATCAAAGCAATGCAGTTACATTAACAATGATTTAAAGCGATAATGCTCTAGATTAGAATGAGGCATATACTCATGAAATACTAGCGAAAGCTTTTATTTGCACAACTCCTCTAGACAATATTGTCTCGATAAGTGTCATGGACCTCCGAAGAGCCTGCCCCCTTTATTTTCCCTACTGTAGCCATCATAATTCTAATTCCAGGAATCTATCATAAGAAAACAATAAAGATACAAAGTGTTCTGTAAAATGATATTTGTTATACTATTGTTTATTACACCAAAATTTTAGAAACACAAGTTATCTAACATCACTGGATTATTAAAATTAATGATGGTCCAGTTATGTGCCAGACATTAAGATAGTCATTTAAAATGTTTTCCCAAAAAAATTGGGGGGGGGGAGAATAAAATGCTCACAGTATAGTGTTAAGTTAAAAAAGAGGTTTGCAAAACTACCTACATATAAAAAACAAATATACATTTGTTCCATGTTATAAAGAAGGAAAATGACCAACACCACTGAAGGCATTGATATTTTATCTCTGTTAATACTGCTCATTTTAGTGGCATTTGACATAAAAATTTCTTCCTTCTAAGTTCCAGATGCTACCGAGACTAGATAATTGTCCAATTTTGTTTTGTTTTGTTTTGCCTTTTACTATGAAACCTTTCCAGTCAATTCTAGAACATCACAACTCTACAAAGGTCTTCCAACTTCGTGATAGAGGCACAAATGATCTTAATACTTTTCCAAAAGTCAAATAGCGGCTACTCATTCCTCAAAGCACAACAGCCACTCCTTAGGGTCAGATATTACTTTCGTTCTCCTGATTCCAGATAAAGTCTCTGCAATCCTTGTCTTCATATGCAGTTATATGTGAGTTTGAGATTTCAACGGTTGCATAATTTTAATGAACCAGGATCATGGTGTAGGTGGAGCTGGAGACTCTGATCTCACCGAATGAAATCCTAGCCCTTCCTTATAAAGCACAGGTGCTTTCTCTCAGATGCAGAGAGCTGTCTCTCTGATACAGAGACCTAGCCCTCAGGTGTAGAGATATCTCTCAGATACAGAGAGCTTCCTTCATTCACATTTTCCTTAGAACAAGGTTTTCCAAACCGTGTTGTGCATTGGAATCACCTGAGGGTCTCCTAAAACCACAAATGCTGGGCTTGGCTTCCACTACACATATTCTAATTTTTTAATGTTTTTTTTTAATTTATTTTTGAGAGACAGAGAGAGACAGCATGAGCAGGGGAGGGGCAGAGAGAGACAGAATCTGAAGCAGGCTCCAGGCTCTGAGCTGTCAGCACAGAGCCTGACAGGGGGCTCGAACCCACAAACTGTGAGATCATGACCCGAGCCGAAGCCTGATGCTTAACTGACTGAGCCACCCAGGCACCCCCACACATATTCTAATTAAACTGCCCTGGAGGGGGGCTACCTGGACATCAGGAGGTTTAAAGTTCCCCGTGATGCTAGTGCAAGGCAGAGTCTGAAGTTAGGAGGAGATGAAATTAGGTGTTGACTCTCAACCATCCAATGTGGAATGGAAGGAAAAAGAAAGTAAAAGATGCCCAAGGATGAGTAGTTATTTAAAAGCAACAGAATTCACATAAAAATGTTCTATTCAGTTTTGCTAAGTAGGAGTGTCGACTCCTGTTACAGATAGTAGAAGTCTACCTGAGAGGAGATATAGGAAACTGTATTTTAATTAAAATGGAAAAAGGTGGCATTTGCCCACTTGGTACTTTAAGATGTGTGTTAATAATGCCTGAAAGGTGAATACTTTTACCCCACCCACCAATTACTTTTGCTATTATACATTGTACCTACATTAATCTTGGACGTAGTGGTTAGTAGCTAAGTTGAAAAATTCTCCTTACAACACCTAAATATGAATATTTTCCAAAACATTCCTCCTTGATCATTTTTAAAAAATTTTTTGTTCGTTTCTTTGTTTCTTTGTTCATTTTCCATTTATAACCTAATATAAGTTTATGCTTCAACTAAAACCATGGAATATGTGACACCATACCCAACTGCCTCCCAGGTTCAGGGGTTCACTGTCACCTGTTTGCTGCCACCTCAGCAGGTGAAGGTACTTCATTGCTAACAGATCCCACGTGAGGGCCCCACTATCCCACTGAACCTACTCCTTTCTTGGTGAGTTCCCCTTCCGCTGATCACATTGCTGTCTTTCCAGTGACTCTGTTGTGAACACTGGCATTTCTTGCGGCTCCTCTCTCTTCTCTTCCTTTGAAAATCCATCAGCTTCTTTCCATCCCCCTTCTCTGCAGCTTCTCCCATCTCGCCGGTATTTGTACACGTGGACCAGACACAGGTTGAGACCGTAAACTGGAAAACACAACTGCCTACATGGACAGGAGCTATTCCTGGCCTAGAAGAAGACCAAAAAAAAAAAAAAAAAAAGTTATTGATACAGGCATTAGTGAATGCAAAACTAAAAAAATTAAAATGTTCAAAAATTCAATTCCTTCTGGGCTGAAATATCGAGATGATTAAGACATGACTCTGTCTTTGGGAATAAAGAAAAAAGAACTAGATGAACATAAAGATAAAAATAGTAATAAAATTAACAATAGGAAGAAGAAGAACAAACAGGCCTGTACTAAGTGCTCTACGTGCATTATCTCCTTTCATCTTTATGACAATCCTGTGAGTTAGGATGATGAAACTAAGGCTCAGAGAATTTGAATAATCTGCTAAAGGTTACAAGGCTATGTGTCAAAGCAGGGAGTTATAAACAGGTCCTCCTTAGTATAGAAACTGCAGTGTAATCACCTAAGCGATGGGTAAGCCCATGCATGTACTTACTAAGCACACATCATATGAAACGCTCTCCGCCAGATACAGTGATAGGCAAGTCTGGATTAAGTAATCTAAGATTGTTAGTAAGGAAATAAAAGAATAAAGATTTTACAAAGTATCCTTCATAAATTACACTCCTGTGGAGTGGGAGACAACAGGCGTTCTTTCCCTGAGAAAGAAAGGGAGATCGAGGTTGTGTACTCATATTCTGGACCCAGTTTACTTACTCCCAGAAATACCTCCGTTCGAGGTTGAGCATAATTCATCTTTTTTTTTTTTTTCCAACTTTGCTTCGATGAGCCACAATAGTAGCAAAGGTCAAAGCCTATTCTTAACTGGCACTTCCTGACGAAATGCTTCTCTTAAATATAAATTCAGGACACTGATTAGGAAATGAGGGATTGTCGTTTCTCCTCCTGTCCGTCTCTAAGTTGCTGTGTGGCTTCCAGTGAGTCACAAGCTTGGAGGGCCTTGATTCCATTACTTTTATAAAAAGAAAAGCAAAAGTGGCTGATCTATCCCATTGCATGACCAGTTGGCTCATTTGTGAACATGGCTTTAACAGAAAATGATCCAAACTTACAATAATAGTATAGAACATGCCATGGGTGCTAAAAATAAAAATATAATATACTTTATGATACTATGTTAATCTCAAAGCTGACCTTAGCAACACACCCCACCCCATCTCCTCATTTTAACAATGAGAAACCGAGTCCACAGAAATGAAGTGACCAGCCCAGACTCCCAAGCTAGTGTATGCCCCAACACACAGGCCTTCTGATAATCAAATCGGTGTTTTTTTCTCCTGTTACAAAATTTGTAAACATCCCCATAGCGCCTCAAGAAATGAGGTTAAACTAGTAGACAGGATTCTGAGATCCATGTTGGACCATGCCTGAAAAAAATGCTTTTCTGTAACTGGAACTGAACTATTTTCTGAAAGACAAGTGAGGTGCAACAAGGAAAAAAGGAAATCTGTTTAAAAGGGCACATTTGCCACCTCAACACCTACTCAGATCATTATCAACCTCCTTCTGATGCTTTTGCTTTCATGACGGAAATCATGTTTCGCTTACTCAAATAATATTAGAGAAAGTCCTGGCAGGAGTAGAAAATGCAAGTCTTATTTGAGAGGTAGGAGTAAAAACTGCATTTTTAGAAAAAAGTAGGGTTAGGATACCAAATGTCTTCTTAGACATGATGTATTTTTATTTCAATTTCCCACCCGTAAGAAAAGAAAATCTGAATCAATATGGGCTGTGAAGCACTTTGAAGCTTTATGTATTTTTAGGCAACAAGCTTTCATTTCTGTTGTTTTCCTTTCCACATATGTTCCATTTTCTTTTTTTAAGAAGAGAAAGATCTTTCCAGTAGCTGCACCCAGTCAGGCAGGTAGTGGTCAGCTAGCAGGAGATTAAAATCTAAAACTGTAAGACAAGTCTGACATTTTTTCAACATTCCAGCTGGGTATGTGATATATCGCTTTTCTTCCTCTCCATTGATTTCAACAACTCAGATTTTAAGAATGCAAAAAGAAATCAATCCCTAAATCATTTTAATTTCTGTGGTTGAATTCACAAATTTGATGTTTCAAAAACTGAGGAAATATTTTGACGGTTCCTCATGTATATGCATGCCTGTATCATGCATATGCATATGAACACACTAAATGGAGTATTGTTTCCTTTTAAATGATTAACCTAATAAAAGTTACATTTTGGGTTTATATGTGTCAAAGTGCTTTCATGTGCAATATCCTGTAATTTAGAATCTTCTGTCAGCATTTCTGAGTCATTTTTCTCATCCTCCAGTCTGTCTTTCAACTAATCTGGTCTTTGTCTAACATCTGACTCATCTGCTTTCTGAATTCTTTTGTGAGCTTTCACTGTAAGTTAGGAAACAGTGTGGTTGGTATATGTGTTATGCCCTGTTTACCAACATTTTTATGCGATCAGATTAATTTAAAAGCCGGGCTATTGTGAAAAAAATAATCTGAATTTTTTTCTTGAAGTTTTCAGTATTTAAAAAAATAGAAAATATTATATCATAAAACAAGAAGGAAGCAATCCTTGAAACTGCTTTTCTTATCGTTGAGAACAGTTTTTCAGGCATATGTGTGCTCATATTTTGTTTGAAATATAATCCAGTCCTTATGCAACTATGGGCCCCTACATTTATATTCCCTGATGAACACCTCGATTGTGGAACTCTTAATGAAAATAAATATTTCTTTTAATTTTGAAATTGTATTAATTTTTGCTCCCTGTCTCTCCCACTGCTCCCATAATCACCTTCCTTTGAAAAGTGAGGATGGGCATTTGACATACATTTTAGAAAACCCTGTGTTTTCTTAGCTCTGCTGGAGGCCTGTGGTCTTTGAAGTGATTTTCAGTGGCCTCTTACTAGTGTAAAAGTTTGGGCTCCTTTTAAATTGCCACCTGGGCTAAAGAGACTAATCCATTAGGGTCGACAGCTCTAAGAAGGTGCCATGGCGCCCGGGGCAATCTCTTGAGTTTCAGTTATAGCAGCTGCTGGGAGAAGAGTTTGGGAAGGTCCTTGTTACAGAAATTAGACGGATCAGGAAGTAAACAGAGGCGCCTTTCATCCGACCCAGCTCTGGGACCCGAGGGTGGGGGATGGGGGGAATTCCTCTTCTAATTACTTTACGGGTCACTTCCCTGAGACTGATGTCAATGTCTGATACTCCTAATCTTAGGGGAAATTTTCGAAAAAGAAGAAGGAAGAAAAATGATAAGACATTGAAGCTGTCATATTTTTCCTTCTGAAACTGTCTCTCCTGCTTGGATAAAGAGCACTGCCACCCTTTTATGGCTTCTGTCCTTCCTCCGTGGAGGGCCAGCTGTTAAGAGAGACATTGTAAATGTTAACTCTCCGGACCTGAAAACTCCCCTCAATTTCAAGAGGGCCCCTCCTTTCTAGATCACTTTATTTATTTTAGGTTTTTGTTTTTAATTTTTATGTTTTTTATTTATTTTTGAGAGCCAGCGTGAGCAGGGTAGGGGCAGAGAGAGAGGGAGACAAGAATCTGAAGCAGGCTCCAGGCTCTGAGCCAGCTGTCAGAACAGAGCCCTACGCGGTGCTCGAACCCATGGACCGTATCAGGACCTGAGCCGAAGCCGGATGCTTAACTGACTGAACCACCCAGGCGCCCCTATTTTAGATTTTTGTACTGAATGTCATTGCGGTCGATGTGTTCCATGTTGGTAACATCATCTTGAGCTGAACCTCTTGAAATTTCAACCATGGTGACCGGCCACCTTAATCCTTACTGAGCAAAGTAAACTGTGTACAATCAAGTGTCTGCTGTGGGTCTGTGACTCTAAGGTTTAGGAAATCTAGAGGAAAGGGAAAATGTGTGGACTTGGCTTGAGATAAAAGAGTAACTTAAGGATCAGTTCAGGCAGAAAACCCCCAACTTCCAATTTCTTATTTGCTCTAATATCAATGATATATTTACGCTATGCCCTGGAGTGTCTTTTTTATATTTTTAGGACAGAGATTCACTAACTTTTTAACAACACAAAGAGTAAGCTATCTTTTTGTTCCATTTAAAAATTCAAAATATTCTATTTCTATATAGCACATAGCTCCCTTAAGGAAAATGTAAAAAGTTCAAAGAGCAATAAAAAGGACACATTTTAATGTTCTCGAATGCAGTTTGATGATCATTTTTTCTAAACAGATGTACATATATGTTTCCAAAGTGGAGTCGTAAGTGCATGCTGTATCAAAAGCATATTTTTACTTAGCAGTAACAAAAACATTTAAATGGTCAATAATATCCCATTTTGTGGATGCCTGTGTGGTAATATTGTGCATGCTGTTTACTGTGTAATTCCCTCAGAGGGAAAGAAAAGCCAGTTGCTATGCTTTGCTTGGACATAACTCAAGATGATGGTGATAATTAAACGTCCTTTCTTTTGGTAGTCGACCTTTTAAAATATATATTTAATACAATATTTTCTTTTTTCCTGTGTCTTTTTCAGATATGAAACTTTTTTGACATTTGCTATTAGTGAGATGTATTAGAAAGGGCAAAACACTCTGAACTAAGATAACTACCTACTTCCAAAAGCTAAATACCCTCAAAGATTATTTTTCTGCATCAGTATAATATGTTTCCTATTATAGGCAACAGGACTGGTTATCAATTTTGTTTGTGAAAAGTAGAAACTTTAAAAGTGAAATCTTCCATCCTGGGGCAGGCTCCCTTTTGCAAATTAAAATAAAAAATGTATAAATGCTGCCAAGATAGTCATTTCAAAAAACAAGTGGACAATTTCAGAAGCTGTAGAATGTTTTAGTCCAAAATTCCTTGAAAGGCTAATGTCCCTTCAAGAAATTGATCCCTAGTTTCTTTAAAGATCTATTTCTTATCAAATTCCACCTAAGTGACTTGCCAATTGTGTGAAACGATTTCTTCCAGTTTGGAGTCAATCTTCAGTCAACTCAAAAACCCCCCACAGCTGCCCCCAACCCCTCACCTCAGATGCCAGTTGCAAGTTCCACACTATTACTGTGCTTCTGATCTACTAGTTACAGACTGGAGATTGCAATGACTTCTTCCTCTGGTCCTTTTCATTTGCTAAAGAGGCTCAAAGAACTCAGGAAACCACTTACTTATTGTGTACCAGTTTATTAAAGGAAATGATAAAGGATTTGAATCAACAGCCAGGTGAAGGGCTGCGTAGGGTAGGGCAAGGTATGGGGAGAAAGTGTGAAGCTTCCATGCTCTCTCTGAGCCCACCCCTCTCCCCGTTTCCTCCATATTTACAAGCCCAGAAGCTCTCTGAACCTAGTCTTTTTGGTTTCCTGAAAAGGCTTCATGACATAGTCATGATTGACTGAGTCATTGCTCATTGGCTATTTCAATCTCTTCCCCTCTTCTGTGGAGGTCGAGGGTGAGGCTGAAAGTTCCAAATCTTTAATCACATGGTTGGTCTTCCCAGCAACTAGCCTGCTGCCCTTGGATAGGGTCCAAAATTCATCTTCATTAATATAACAAAAAACACCATTGTCATTGTCAACACTTAGGAAATTCCAAGGATTTGGGGAGCTATTAGCCAGGAACTGTGGAGGAAGACCAAATATATATGAAAAATATATGTATGAAATTGACCAATACATTTCCAATTAAGCACAGTATTGCACTGAGTTACATAACTGCCGGGCTACAGACTACACACACACACACACACACACACACACACACACACACACACACACACAGATTCATGCAGCTACACATACACAGACATTTGCAAATATACACACAAGCATAGTCACAGAAAACAGATCTGAAGACCCCAAACAAACAATTTGGCAATGGTTAGCTGTCAGTAATGGGAATATTAAAGCTCTTTAATTTTTTTCTCATGCTTACTTATATTTGGTATTTAGAAAAAAATTTTTTTTAACATTTATTCATTTTTTGAGAGACAGTCAGAGCATGAGCAGGGGACGGGCAGAGAGAGAGGGAGACACAGAATCCAAAGCAGGCTCCAGGTTCTGAGCTGTCAGCACAGAGCCCGGTGCAGGGCTCGAACCCACCAACTGTGAGATCATGACCTGAGCAGAAGTCGTATGTCTACCTGACTGAGCCACCTAGGTGCCCCTATTTGGTATTCTTTGAGAGTTCCATTTTGAGGTGTGGTAAAAAGTACTCCATCCTAAGCACATTGCAATGCACATGTTAAAGTAGCTAATGGAGTACTATCACCTTCTTCTATTTTAATTTCCACCAGTGTAATAGAAATAATTGATAGGATTAGCAAGAGAAAATAGGCAATTACTTAATGAAGTAAATTGTTTTTCTTTATATTTGTGTAAGGCTGAGCTAAGATGGTATAGGGCATAATAAAGAAAACACGACAATCTTAATGAAAGCTGATCACTCAGGGAAAGTTCATTTGTGGTGAGATGCCATTAACTTCTCCCTTATGTAAGGCATGGAGTGTCTGGTACTGTCTCATTCTGGTTTTAAAAGGTAATCAGTCTAGCTTAAAAAATGAGTCTTCACTGTATCATAAATAGATTCCAAAAATGTTCCCACAACTTAGAGAGGCGAGGTAGTAGATCTTAGGGAGAAATTATCTATCTATGGGTATACAGTTTAACAATACCCAGTCCACACTGGGTTCTTCTATATTGCTAATTTCCTTCACTGGTTGAAATGAGATTTGGTGTCAGCATTCTCGGAATTTAATAATGAATGAATATTGTTATTTTATTCCTGGAAAGATTATGCATTCACTTTAACAGAGAAACATTTATTCTCTTTGATTATGATGGTCCTCATCAATTTTACATTTCTCTCATAAGTGCTCATGATAAGGATAATGAAGTTGAGACGGGCAATTCATCAGCTTCTGATAAAGATTTGTTGAGGACTTCTATTATTCGAGAAACTCGCCCTCATTTATCCAATGCAACACTAATATTAATCCCTTTCCTTGCCTTAAATTTTTCTTCCTCTTTTAAAGATTGATAAATGAGATAATGTACATAAAAGTGCTTCGTAAACTATGAAGTGCTACACGAATGTAAGGTATTATTATTTAAAATTATGATGTATGCTTGGCAGTAGAGTGGTGCTTTTTGTTTAATAATGATGTCTACTTCTTCTCAATTGCTTGGAGGATCAGCTGAAATGGCTCATTGATTGGTAAATTAATGCCACAGTCTTCCTTTTGTATAGGCTTCTGAAATGATCATTATTCCTGTCTTGAGGATTTCATTTGTTACAGAAAGGCTAGAAACATGCTTTTTAACATTTCATGACGCTGCTCTGCCAGATGAAAGGGCACCACTTTTATTTTTTTTTCATTTTTTAATGTTTATTTATTTTTTGAGAGAGAGAAAGAGACAGAGTGTGAGCAGGGAAGGAAGAGAGAGGGAGACACAGAATCTGAAGCAAACTCCAGGCTCTGAGCCCTACATGAGTGCAGAGCCCAATGAGGGGTTCAAACTCATCAACCAAACCAGGAGATCATGACCTGAGCCAAATTCGGATGTTCAATCGACCGAGCCACTCAGGCACCCCAAGAGCACTACTTTTAGACGTGCTTTGTACCCCTTGATTTCTACTCCTCTTTCAATCCTTTTGACAGTGATGGACATTGAAATGCTCTACATATTCCTTTCACTGAAGGAAACTTTATCTTATGGAGCCTGATCCCTAAGAGTATCTTGCTATTTTCTTTTTCTCTCTATCTCTCTTTTTACAAACCTAAACATACTTTGGTATGAAAAGAAACTCTCTTGGATTTGATTTTTTCCCTGCTCTAAATTGCTCTTTTCTTTGAGGCCCTTAGATACTATAAATTGATGTGTATTCTAAAAATGTTCAGTCCTATCCCGTGGAATCACCTCAGAAAAGGTAATTTCTCCTTTCACTTTTGAAGTTTGGGTTACGTGCTCTCATTTTTCTGCAAAACTCATTCTCAGCCAGGCTTTTATAATCCACATGTGTGTTCTGAGCCCTTTACAGTTGTACCAGCAAGGTGAAATAATTCCGAGACCAGCGCACTTACAGGAAGAATTTTTCATGTTAGGACAATGCTTTTCAGACAGAACACTTTATAGAATGGACCCCGTGAAGAGAAGAACAGCAGCATTCAGGATGTTTGTATTAAGCAAGAGGTAAGAGGCTTAGTTTTAGCCTAAAGAAAATCCAGTAGCAAAACAAGAGGCTGGTGTCTACTGGAAAATGTTGAAATTGGTGAGTTTAACAGAGCAAGTTCAAGGCAGAAGTTCTATGTGAGACCATTGCAGTTCTGAAAGAGTAAATAATTAAATAAGTATAAGCCCTTTAAAGACACTCGGGAAAAGAGGTGGTGGTGATGGTGGAGGGCACTTAAGGGGAAGAGCACTGGGTGTTATATGGAAAACAATTTGACAATAAAATATTATGGGAAAAAACAGAGTATGATTCTACTATAGTTTTTGTTTATTAAGTGTTGTGTTGAGGCTTTACAGTACTTGAGCTCTGCTAACTAGTATGTCAGCACTTGAGAGGATGCCATGAATTCTAAAGGGTTAGGAACCTTGCTACTCCACAATTAGCAAACGTTATTCCCAGCTTACAAGAACATAGTAGAGGTAGAAGATCTTGTTATGTAATGGTCCTATTTAACAAGCTGAGTAAAGCATTCTAATAACTGGTTTTAGTCAGTGTCTGAAGACTTACATCTTCTACAAGCAATTTATTTCAAAAGTTGAAAGTCAAAGCCAATACTACCCACCAGCTCTTGAGAGAGTTTATTTTCCTGATGCGTTAAACACTTGTCAAAGAACATTTGATTCATTTGGAGCTACTAAAAAATTGGGCACATTTTATATTTTCTTGGCCTATGTATTTCAGAGAGGAGGAAGGGAGAATTTTATTTTTATGAAAAAGAAAGCAAGTTTGTCTTCTTACTGATGGGGTTGTGGGAACATGTATAGTTTGAGATGTGAGGAGGGAAGAAATGGTATGGGACCACAGCTGAACGTTTCCACTCAGCTTGAAGAAAATGGTTAGCAACCTGGGTCAGGATTGCAGAACTGGATCATGAATTTCAATGGAATTGCAGACCACAGATCCTGATGTACTAATATATAAAGACTATTTTATGATACATGGCATAAAGGCCACTGAAGAAATCTACCTCAAAATCTCAGCGTCCTAACATAGCAAACATATGTCCTGCTCATGTTGATTAAAATATGGTGTTCTTGGTTGTTAGGTGATCTTTCTCATATTACATTTACCACCCTGGATCTTTGTACCTTACATCTTTGTCATCGTGGGGTCTCAGAGTTCTTTGCTGGACACTCTGCAGCCAGTTGACAAGTGGAAAAAGAGAATGAGCCTGGAGAATCATAAAAGGTATTTTTAGTGGCCCTATCTAAAAGTCATACATTGAGTTCATTCCATTGGACAACCTCAGTGACATGGCCACATATAGAACCAGGGTAAGGGGTGGGGTACCGGAAAATGTACAACTTGGACAAGAAGCTGGTTCAAGGCAACAACTTAACACTAAAAAGCAGAATTTCTCTCTTGCAGATAGCCAGCCACTTCTACTCAGCAAAACTCTATGGTTTTTCCACAGCAGCATTTAATAGCCCAAGTATAAGAGGGAAATGTTTCTAGTTTATTTCATTTGTATTTAAAGTTCTTTCTCCAAGAAAGTATGGTAAAAGAGCAGAGGCAAGAAGAAAGAGGTTCAACTAATAATAACCGAGTCCCAAGGCATTAGGGGAAAACTGAAACCTTGAAAAGTCAATATATTTGGAGAAAAAGGCATTTATACTGAGGTTGGAAAAATACAGTCAGGGAGGTATACAGCTGGAATTATTTGATTAGATTTAGATTAGATTGAGAGTTGGAATAATAAAACCTGAGGTTGAGGCCACAGGAGCTAGTAGTAAAAGGCGAATGGAAAGATATGGTGGTTGAAGACACAAAAGAACTGTGAGTCTAGGGTGTTAGGTAAATGCATGTGAATTCTATTCCCAGGATAAGAAGATTAATAATAGAAGTGTTCTCTATTTATTCTTTATAACCCCACTCTTTCCTTTTGCTCTTCCCTTTGTGGTTGCAGTATTCTGCCCATGACTCTACTCTGGGCTGGGCTACATTACTAGTTTTGGCCAAGGAGTGTTAGAAAATGTGACACAAGCAGAAGTTGAAATGAAAAAAACTTGTGGTCTACACTTTCTCTTTCATATTCCTCTGCCAGTGTCCCGAAAATATGCTCAGGTGGCTTGCTGGTTGATGAGACATTCTGAGCAGAGCTAAGTAGCTGCACTTGAACCTGCTGAGGTAATTGGAGACCATTCAATAGCATGGACAACTTGATGAAGGTCAGTGGAGCAGTCTAGCATACATCCTGGCTCCAGAGGAGTAAAGAATAAATCCTTATTTTTATTTGGTATTGAAGTGTTGCAATTGTGGTGCAGCATTGTGCTGGCCTTAAATAACTTCTACACAACTGCCAAAAAGGAGCTCCACAGAGAATGTGAGATAGTGATATGGAACCTCAAGTGGATGGTGACACCTTTTCAAATGCTTGCTGCAAATGATATCCACTGGACTTCTTGGCCAGATTCACTGAAACCCATCTCTTTTGCTTCAACCAGCTCAGTCCTAGGCTTACCTCTCATTTTTGTATCTATACGTGTTAAGTCAGTGACTTTGGTTGTTGCAGTTATGTACTTTAATTTAGCATCAAGTAAGTATGAGAGCACCAAACACGTAACAGCTAGTCACCCATTCTGAATGCTTAGAATGTCACTGATAACCTGTATTTCTCTCTTAGAAGAATAGGGCTTTGTAATCTTTGCTATTTTGGTCGAAGACTTTGTTTTCTAATCAAAGACTTATGGGTGTTATCTTTGAGAGATAAACAAAGGATGCCAAGTTATTCTAAAACATGTTTTCCAGATTTTGACCATATTTTAAACATTTTTTTCAATAAATGTATTTGTTTAGTTAACAGTTGCATTGAGGAATAATTAACATGCCAACAAATGGGCCCATTGGAAATGTTCAATTGAATGATTCCTAACAAATTTAAGAATTCATGCAACCTCTATCACATCTAGTTTTAGAAAATTTTTATCACCCTAAAAGTTCCCCTG
>NC_043706.1:18992636-18995616 GCF_006229205.1 Suricata suricatta | reverse complement strand
GAAATTGGATGAAAAAATTACTATACAAATCCAAGAAGCTCAATAAACCAAACAGGATAAATTCAAAGAGACCTACACCCATGACATCATGGTTAAACTGTTGCAAGACCAAGAGAAAGAGAAAATCTTAGAAGGATGGAGAGAAAACTATACCAGATCGACAATATAATTAAAAGTTGACTTTTTACCAGAAACAATGGAGGCTTGAAGGTAGTGGAATAGCAAAATTTAAGTCCTGAAAACAAGTCAAAACAAAAACAGACTTGTCAACCAAGAAGTCCATGTCTATTAAAACTGTCCTTCGTAAATGAAGGAAAAGTAAAGGTATTCCTAGATACACTGTAGCAGATATAATTGATTAATAGCAGAACTACTCTAGAAGGACTAATGAAGAAAGTCCTACAGACTGAAAAAGAATCACGTCAAATGGTAACTCGAATCAAGAGGAAGACATAAAAAATGTAGGTAATGGAAAATATGTGGGTAAATATAAAAGAAGGTGTAACTAGCTTGTTCACTTAAAAATTTCTTTTAAAATCATAAAGAATAATTATCATGTTACTTTTATGGTTTTATGACATAGACACATATAATATGTATGGCAAGCAGGCCTGTAAGAAATGGGAAGGAAGAGAGTTATACTGGAGCAAAGTTGCTATACTTAACTGGAATTAAGTCATTATTAACTTTAAGTATAAAAAAGTTAAAAGTGGAGTGCCTGGGTGGCTCAGTTGGTTAACTCTGGATTTCAACTCATGTCATGATCTCTCAAAGTGTGAGATTGACCCCTGTATTGGGCTCTGTGCTGACAGCATGGAGCCTGCTTGGGTTTCTCTCTCCCTCTCTCTCTTCCCCTCCCTGAACTTCTCACTCTTTCTCTGTGTCTGTGTCTCTTTCTCTGTCTTTCAAAATAAATAAATAAACATTTAAAAATATAAAAATGAAATAAAAATGTAAAAGGCATATTAGAATCCCTACAGCAACCACTATAAAATTAACTAAAAAAATTCACAGGAACTAAAATTGTTAAAAAAAAAAAATCTTAACTTAAAAAAAAAGGCAGTACAAGAGAAACAGAATTTAGGCAAATAGAAATTACATACTAATTAACCAACAATACTAACTGTATCAATAGCCATGTTAAAGATCAGGGCCTTTGGGTGGCTCAGTTGGCTAAGCAGCAGACTTTGACTCAGGTCATGATCTAATGGTTCAGGAGTTCGAGCCCTGCATGGAGCCTTACATGAAGCCCCACATCAGGCTCTGTGCTGACAGTGTGGAGCCTTTCTGGAGTTGTCTCTTTCTCTTTCTCTCTCCCTCTCTCTGCCCCTCCCACCCTCCCCTCTCTGTCAAAATAAATAAATAAGCTTAAAAAATCACATTAAATGTGAATGAACAAAACACTGTTAAGCAAAAAGCAGAGATTGTAAGACTATCAAAAAAAATCAAGATCCAACACTACAAGAGAAATACCTTTCAATCACTTTTTTTGCAGTTCAACTTTTTATTTTAATAAAATCAGAATATGCACAGCACATGCAGTGCTAGCATCTAAACTAATACAATAAGCAATTACTAAAGCTACAATGACTTGAGGTTCAATCTTTACATTCAGCAAGTTTAACTCCATTCTTATGTGATTTTTGAAACCTTATTTATTAAACTGAAAATATTGCTTACTGATAAAACTTTCTCTAATGCTATTGCTGAATGTACAGGTCACTGAATATGCCAATATAATGAAGATAAGCACATGTTTGAGGATTGCAATGTGCCAGACATTCACTGAAAAAAATTACACACAACTAAACAAAACTCACGCAACAAACATCTGAGAATCTGGACACTTCTTATCAGTGTTTTGAAGTGTTTCATTAATATCTTAAGACAAGTGTATCAAAACCTTGGCAAGATTTAATTTCAAGTCTCCAATTTTGTTTTTACTAACATCAGAGAGCTATGGCTACACTGCCAATGCTGAGTCTGCTTAATTTGACTTAAGAGTTTAATATGACTTAACATTAAAAGTTCACACTACCTCGAAATATATAATTTCACGCATACGGTGCATGCAAAGGACCAAAAATAAATACACAGTATGGAAATAGTAGCTGGAAGAGAGGGAGTATTTATATTAATACCAGAAAAACAATAGACTCTAAGATAAAAATTATTGCTAGAGGTAGGAACATATTATAGTGACAAATGTTTCAATATGTTAGGAAGAATTAATATTTATAAACATATATACACCTAAAAAAGAGCATCCAAAATACATAAAGCAAAAACTGATAGGAAAGAAAGGTGAAGTCACAATGTAACCACTGGCATCAGAGTTCAATATCCAACTCTTAAGATCTGATAGAACTAGACAGAAAGTGGCACAATTAAACATCACTATCAACCACCATGACCCAACCAATATTTATAGAACATTATACCAAGTAATAGCAGAATACTTTTTTTCTTTCCCATAAGTACTTAGAAATTAGACATTACACTTCTAAATAATTTGCGCATCAAAGAGGAAACAACAAGAAAATTAAAAGGTATTTTGCCCTGAGTGAAAATCAAAGTTCGATATATCACAATTATACTACATGTTAACATACGGATGAACTTCAAAAACATTACGCTAAATTAAAGAAACCAGATGCAAATGAGCACACATTGCATGATTCCCTTTGTATGAACTGTCCAGAAAGCTCAAAATTGTAGTGACAAAAACCAGATCAGGAGTGGCAAGGGCCTCGGGGTGGGGGTTCAGAGATTGACAGGGCCCAGGGGAACTTTTAGGGTGATAAAAATTTTCTAAAACTAGATGTGATAGAGGTTGCATGAATTCTTAAATTTGTTAGGAATCATTCAATTGAACATTTCCAATGGGCCCATTTGTTGGCATGTTAATTATTCCTCAATGCAACTGTTAACTAAACAAATACATTTATTGAAAAAAATGTTTAAAATATGGTCAAAATCT
>NC_043706.1:18979351-18992536 GCF_006229205.1 Suricata suricatta | reverse complement strand
CTACAAAGCTGTCATCATCAAGACAGTATGGTATTGGCACAAAAACAGACACATAGACCAATGGAATAGAATAGAGAACCCAGAACTGGGCCCACAAATGTACAGCCAATTAATTTTTGACAAAGCAGGAAAGAGTATGCGACAGTTATTATACTTTTCTACCACAGAATTTCCACATGGTCCTTTTCAGAGCTCACATTTTTTATTGTGACACTTATTTGTTGATTCATGAATTTTTGAACATGTGTATATGTCACACGGCTCTTTTGAAGAACTCTCTGCTAAAATCAACATCTTTACCCACTCTTAGAAAGTTTCAGTTATTGTTTTTCCTGTGTTTTATTTTACATATAGCTCACACTTTTCTGTTATTTGGATATTCTACAATTTTGGATGAAAACATTGAAATATTAGTCAATTTATTATGGCAACTCTGGATTCTGATTATTTTCCCATGTGATTTGTTATTCTCTCTGTTTTTTTTTTTTTTAACTTGCTTGGACTATGTCTGTGTAATTATTCTCCCCTGTGGTGTTTTATTCAGTTTTTTTTTACTTATTATTATTTTTATGGTTTCATCTTACATCCTAAGGATCACACCCATGCCTGCATAGTTTAGTGGTTAGGCAATCATTTAGCCAGATTTTGTGATCAAATACTTCTTATCAGTCAGGTTTGCATCCTTTCCTGATAGATTGGTGTGTGATTTAGGGAGTACATTTAATGTCATGCATCTCCTACTCATCCACACACATGGAGAGGGCGTATTTAGCTACTCTATGGCTCTCTGATGTGTAAGACATCATGATTATATGCCTGGTTAGTATATCTTTCTGTTGCTCACACCAGCAAAACTCCACTTTCTCGTTTATCCTTCTTGTTTCCTACTGAGTTTGTGCTTTTATTGACAATGGCTCAGTGTGGGAATTTTGCCCTACACCAAATCAGATCAGCTGCCTGTAGCAACAAAGCTGCTCATTTTTACAACCAGTCCTGCCTTTGAGCACTACAAACTTAGCTGACTTGGGGGAAGGGAGAAATGGGACACCCCCTGGCCAAGAATCCCCTGTAACCACACACTTCCAGTTTGTATCTGGAACTCATGGGTTTTTCATGAATGAATGTTTTTCTATTTGTTGTTTACTTTGAGTCATTTTCCAGGGCTGTGAAGTGGTCATTTTTAATAATATTGTCCAATTTCAGATTTGTTTAGGGTGGAGGGGAATAACCAACATTTCATCACAATAGAAGTCGCTGGGCTTGCCTACATTGAAATACATACTGATCTGGAAACTTTTATAGAGAAAACATTATATATTTGCTAGTTATAACACTCAGTGTGAAGCCTAATGAGGTCTGGCTTTCTACCCTCTCTCTGCTTATTATCAAATAATAGGACAATTACCTTATATATTTGAAATGATCCACCACTACGTGATAGTTTTGATTGAGAGTCTCTAACACTTCAATGACTATAAAACAGATTGTCCACCTACCTTAATAAAGTCACAGTGGTCTGAACTCTGTAGATATTTTAGTCAGATCACTATTAATCAAAAACAGCTCCTTAGGTTTTTTTTTTTTTTATTTATTTGTTTGTAGTTGTTGGGTTTTTTTTTTCTTCAGATTTTGATGCTCTCTGGGAGAAAAATGCTGGCCCTTCACTGTCCTCCCACCAATGACCAAAAAATGGAGGTATGAATGGAGCACATCTTTCAAATTCCTGTGGCATTCATGCTAGAAAAATACTCCTGTGACTAAAAGCAGTACCTCTGCTCTTTGACACATGTCCGGCGATTAGGAGTATTATTTCAGAATCTATAAGAGAGGCAAGGAGGGAAATACTTCAAACAGTAAGTTCTGGACCAAATCTCTTAGCAGCCTTGTTGGTGTTAAAATCAGCTTGTGTTTTGTTTTAAAGGTTGTGAATGGGGAGAACATCGTGACAGAGAATTGTGAGCCTTCTTTCTCTCACGGGGATGAGGAAACATTAACTTTTGACCTCATGGTAGTGAAAGGTTAGGCTTGTGAGAACCAGCAGCCTCCCAATAACAGGACAGACTGCAAGTTTTCTAAATTCCTTTAAGACAGAGGAGGAGAACATTTACAGGAAGAAACAGAAGAATAGAGGTGCTTCCTGACAGATGGTGGCTCTAGAGGACATTGTAGGACATGATAGAGCAAGGGAGGTTGGTAGAAAAACCGAAGGAGAGGGGAGAGTTTTCCAAACAATAATATAACCTGAGGGTCTGACATTTGGCAATGAGGGTAAAACTACAAAAAAAAAAAAAAAAAAAAACCAACCAAACAAACAAAAAAAAAAACATTTCTCTTATCCAAAAACAGGGACACACAATCACAAGAAGAAAAAGCCATATAGTATATATTTAAATATAAAATGTACCCTTAAGGGAATCAGTAGATAACTACAAATTAGTAACTAACATCGTTGTCATTTTCATCACATTCTTATTATATTAGGTGAATCATTGTTTTGGAGTATTAAAAAAACCCAGTGTGACTAACAAAGTTTACTTTCATGTTTTAATATATATTGTTAATGTGGAAACATAAATGTATACCTGGAGAGGCTTCCTTCTAAGGTGATGCCTCTCTGCCACCTGTCTAACAATTCATTGTAGCCCTGGGGCATTTTTTTGAGTCAGCTATTTGTAGTAAAAAGGAACTAATGAATAGTGAAAATGCCACTAAAAAAAAAATAGAGTGCCTTTATCAGAAGGCACAGATGTTAACTTATCAGATGCAAGGAAAAGAAACTCTTGCTAATTGGATCTTATTCTCCCTCTGTCAGTTTCATTTAAGGAGACATTTAAAAGTACACAGCTGGAATTTGGAAGTTCTCCTTAAACAAGACTACATAAAACTAAGCTGGTTTAGAGTACTTCTTTGTCTACTTCCTATGTCATTATTTTTTCTCCCTTAGCTTGGCTCATCTTGGCATGAAGGTGTTACGGGCATTGGAGTAAATTATTAAGTAAACAGAAAAGGTTTCCAAAAGATAGGAAGGCATAGAGTATAGACATCAAGAATGTAAGTTGTTGAATTTTCAACCGCAAACTGACTTACACCATGCAAGCCATATTTCCAAGCCAATCTCTTTGCAACTGATTTTCAAAGAACCATAAGATTTCAAAGTGGAAAGTGATCTAAGGTACTATTTAGTGCAACCATTCTTTTCATAAGCAAGAAAGTTGAAGCTCAGACAAGTGAAATGGTCACATGAAAATCATTAAGTTATATCCATGACAGGTCCGCACTAGGATCAAGCCTCCCAGAGTCTCAGGTTAGTGCTGCCTTAAATACATCATCTTTCCTCATTCCCAAATCACATGAGGTTAAAATGTTATTGATTCTGATACAAATTGTAGTGTGTGTGTAAGGGGTAGTGCCCGCACCAGCAAGCAACTCTTCAACGCCATTGGGTGTCCTAGAACTCAGTCCTGACACTATCTGCCTGTCTGGGTTAACATCAGATCCCACAGGTTAAGGACTCAGTCCCACAAAACCTAAATAAAACACAAGAAAGCTTAATATTGGCCTTTAAATAAAAGAAGTATAAAATTCTACATGTGGTTCAAGTGCGTGCTATATACTTCTATGTCTCTTTACTGGTGTGAAAGATGGGGGAAAAAAACCAAATAAACAAGACAAGTTTTTCCAGACGAAAACAAAGTTAGAATTCTTCATTCAGTCACACACAGATTACCTGAAGTTACTCTCTTCCCCTAAATCGAAGACTTTATGGTTACCCCAGCCTGCTAACTTTATTGCATACTCAGTGTTCATATATCATACTGGACCTTTCAGTGACTCAGGTACGCAGTGGAGGGAGATTTCTCAAAGTGTTCTCTGGCCCTTCTACAACTTAGTGGCTGTTTTCCTTGGCAAACTCTGATTTCTCTGCTATTGCTGCACATACAGAATATTAACTTCCTGAGAGGAGGGGTACCTGGGGGGCTCAATCAGTTTAGTGCCCTGTTTAGTGTCTGTCTCTTGATTTCAGCTCAGGTCATGATCTCAGGGTTGTGGGATCAAAACCCCCATGGGACTCTGCACTGAACATGCAGCCTGCTTGGGATTTTCTCTCTCTCTCATTATTCCTCCACTCATTCTCTCTTTCTTCCCTCTTTCTCTCTTTGTCTCTCTCCAAAATTAAGAAACAAACAAACAAACAAAAAATCCCAACACTTCCTGAGAGGAGTGTAACCCAGCACCGTGCCTAGCAAAATATCTGACCCATGTAAATTGCTGTCTCCTCCTTTGGATTTATGTTCTCCAATTTGCATGTTCATTTTGTGATTTGAAAAATACGGTATTCACCAGATGTGGTATTCACATGTTCATTTTTTGGACAATAACCCAAATCCCATTATTCTTGTTTAATTATTTTTTATTTTATTTTAAAATTGTTTTGGTGTAAAACCCGGACCTTATCAAAAAATATGCTAGGGGGGCACCTGGGTAGCTCAGTTGGCTAAGTATCTGACTTCAGCTCAGGTCATGATCTCACGGTTTGTGAGTTCAAGCCCCATGTCCAGCTCTGTGCTGACAACTCAGAGCCTGGAACCTGCTTCAGATTCTGTGTCTCTGTCTCTCTCTGCCCCTTCCCTGCTTGCTCTCTGTCTCTCTCTCTCTCAAAATAAATAAACATTAAAACTTTTTTAAAATACTAGGAAGAATTTTTAAATAAAAAGCTAACACTTCTAGTGTAAAACCCATTGACTTCAACAATAAAGAACTTTTGAGAACTCTACCCCCAGCTCTTTTAAGAGCTGGTGATTCAGTAAATACTAAATAGCTAGATCTCTAAGAGAAGCTTCAGGAGTCAGCCTTCTGTAATAACCTCAGTGATGATACACAGCCAACTAATGGAAATAACTCCTCTCCCACATCTCCAGGGATCGAAATGTGTACCTGGCTCAGTACCTGGCCAAATACATCTGGAAATGCAAAATAACAGACTCTGGGGTTTCATTATGCCTCTGAGAACAGTGGCCACGGGGGGCGATGTTTTCTACGTCCAGTGAAGGGAAATTGACTCTCGTCACCAGCTGGAGACTAGAAACTTCAAGCAGTTTGGCGTAGCAGTCGGGATATTTCCATGAGGATACAAAAGCTAGAAAATGTGTGTTAACTAGTATTCTTCTGAACTGCACTGTTTATGGCTTTTAGCAGTTTCAAACGTGGGTGTTGGATATGGAATTCACTACTTCTTTGGATGTACTATACAACCACAAGACTGCAGCTCAGTTTCCCTCCCCAGCAGCTTTATTGAAACATTATTGACATATAACATATGTAAGTTTAAGTTGTACAATATGAGGCTCAGACACATGTATATATTACAAGATGATAACCACATAAGGTTAATTAACATCACCTCTTTACATAATTATGATGTGTGTGTGTTGAAAACATTTAACATTACTCTCTCTCTTTTTATTAAAGGTTTATTCATTTTTCAGAGATAGAGACAGCATGAGTGGAGGAGGAGCAGAGAGAGAGAGAGAGAGAGAGAGAGGGAGACACAGAATCTAAAGCAAGCTCCAGGCTCCGAGCTGTCAGCACAGAGCCTGACATAAGGTTTGAACTCACAAAGTCCAAGATCTGACCCAAGCCAAAGTCAGAAGCTTAACCGACTGAGCCACCCAGGTGGCCCAAAGATTAGTTTCTAAACAGATTTCAAGGATAGGCTTATTTTATTGATATTGTGGGTTTGGTTCTAAACCACCAAAATAAAGTGAGTCAAATAATGTTTTTGGTTCTTTAATGCATATAGAAATTATGTTTACACTATACTATAGTCTACTAAGTGTGCAATGGCAATATGTCTAAAAAATCCATGTGTACACCTTAATTAATAGTTCATTGCTAAATAACATAATCACGTTTTATGCATCAACTGCATCATTTGAGCTTTGATCAAGTCGTAGCACTGACACAGATCATAACAAATGTAATGATAAAGAAAAAGCTTCAAACGTTGCCAGAATTATCAAAATGTGACACAGGGACACAGGGTAAGCAACTGTTTTTGGAAAAATATGTGCTGATAAACTTGCACAAAGAAGGTTCCAGAAACCCTCAATCTGCAAAATTCCAGAAAGCTTCAGTTAGTAAAAAATGCAATATCTAGGAAGTCCCATAAAGCAAGGGACAACAAAATGAGAGTTACCGAATATAACACAGTATTGTTTGTCCCCACGTCAGGCGTCAGATCCTCAGATGCTATGTATTTCCTAGCTATAGGATGTGCCCTTTGATCAACACCTCCCAGTTTCTGACAACCACTCTTTATTTCTGTGAGATCATGTTTTTATATTCCACATGTAAGTGAGGGCATACAGTATTTTTCTTTCTCTGTCTGACTTATTTTTCTTAGCATGATGTCCTCAAAGTTTACGTACATATACGGCAACTTATCCATCCCATCCATTGAGAGACATTTAGGTTGTTTCCAGATCTTGGGTATTGTGAATAATACCCCAATAAACATGAGAGTGCAAACATCTTTTCAAGATGGTGTTTTCATTTCCTCCAAATATATACCCAATAGGGGAGTGGTGAGATTGAACAATAGTTCTATTTTTTTTGGTATTTTTAGATAGTTTATTGTCAAGTTGGTTTCCATTTAACACCCAGTGCTCTTCCCCACAAGTGCCCCCCTCCATGTCCACCCTTCCCCTTTCCCCCTTCCACTTCAGCCCTCAGTTTGTTTTCAGTATTCAATAGTCTCTAATGATTTGCTTCCCTTCCTCTCCCTAACTCTTTCTCCCCTCTTCCCCTCCCCATGGTCTTCTGTTAAGTTTCTCATATTAGACTTATGAGTGAAAACATATGGTATCTGTCCTTCTCTGCCTGACTTATCTCACTTAGCATGAAACTCTCAAGGTTCCTCCATGTTGCCATGAATGGCCAAATTTCATCTTTCTCATTGCCATGTAGTATTCCATGTAGTATGTATAAACCACATTTTCTTGATCCATTCATCAGTTGATGGACATTTAGGCTTTTTCCATTATTTGGCTATTGTTGAAAGTGAAGGTATGAATACTGAAGTACATGTGCCCCTGTGCATCAGCACTTCTGTATCCCTTGGGTAAATCCCCAGCAGTGCTATTGCTGGGTCATTGGGGAGTTCTACTGTGAATTATTTGAGGAACCTCCACACTGTTTTCCAGAGTGGCTGCACCAGTTTACATTCCCACCAACAGTGTAGGAGGGTGCCCGTCTCTCCACATCCTCGCCAGCATCTGTAGTCTCCTGATTTGTTCATTTTAGCCACTCTGACGGGCGTGAGGTAGTATCTCAATGTGGTTTTGATTTGTATTTCCTTGATGATGAGTGATGCTGAGCATCATTTCATGTGTGTTGGCCATCTGGATGTCCTCTTTGGAGAAGTGCCTATTCATTTCTTCTGCCCATTTCTTCACTGGATTACTTGTTTTTCAGGTGTGGAGTTTGGTGTGTTCCTTGTAGATTTTGGATACTAGCCCTTTATCTTATATGTCTATTGCAACTATCTTTTCCCATTCCATCGATTGCTTATTAGTTTTCTTTTTTTTCCTTTGCAGTGCAGAAGCTTTTTATCTTGATGAGGTCCCAATAGTTCATTTTTGCTCTTAATTCCCTTGCCTTTGGGGATGTGTTGAGTAGGAAATTGCTATGGTTGAGGTCAAGGAGGCTGTTTCCTGCTTTCATCTTTAGGGTTTTGATGGTTTCCTGTCTCACATTCAGGTCCTTAGGCCATTTTGAGTTTATTTTTGTGTATGGTGTAAGAAAGTGGTCTAGTTTCCTTCTTCTGCATGTTGCTGTCCAGTTCTCCCAGCACCACCTGTTAAGGAGGCTGTCTTTTTCTCCATTGGATACTCTTTCCTGCTTTGTCAAAGACTAATTGGCCATACAAGATAGTAGCAAATCGAATTCAATAGCATATAAAAAGATTTATCCACCATGATCAAGTGGGATTCATTCTTGGGTTACAGGGCTGGTTCAATATTTGCAAATCCATCGATGTGATACATTACATTAACAAAAGAAAAGACAAAAACAATATGACCCTGTTGATAGATGCAGAAAAAGCATTTGACAAAACACAGCATCCTTTCTTAATAAAAACCCTCGAGAAAGTCAGGATAGAAGGAACTTACTTAAACATCATAAAAGCCATTTATGAAAAGCCCACAGCTAATGTTATCCTCAATGGGGAAAAACTGAGAGCCTTCCCCCTGAGATCAGGAACATGACAGGGGTGTCCACTCTCACCACTGTTGTTTAACATAGTGCTGGAAGTCCTAGCATCAGCAATCAGACAACGAAAGGAAATAAAAGGCATCAGAATTGGCAAAGATGAAGTCTAATTTCACTTTTCACAGATGACATGATACTCTACATGGGAAACACAACCGACTCCACCAGAAGCCTATTAGAAATGATTCATGAATTCAGCAAAGTCACAGGGTACAAAACCAGTGTACAGAAATCAGTTGCATTTTTATACACCAATAATAAAGCAACAAAAAGGGAAGTCAAGAAATTGATCCCATTTACAATTGCAGGAAAACCCATAAAATACCTAGGAATAAACTTAACCAAAGATGTAAAAGGCCTGTATGATGAAAACTATAGAAAACTTATTTTTAAACTTTTGAGGAAACTCCATGCTGTTTTCCATAAAGGTGGTCCCAACTTACATTCCCACCAATAGTGCACAAATTTTCCCCTTCCTCCACATCCTTCCCAACACGTGTTATTTTTTGTCATGTTGAAAACAGATATTCTAATAGGTGTGAGGATATGACTCATGATAGTATTGATTTGCATTTCTCAGTACCTATTGGCCATTTGGATGTCTTCTTTGGAAAAATGTCTTTTAGACATTTTTAGTTTATATTGGAATTATATTGTTCAGAGATTTTAGCTATTGAGTTGTAGGAGTCCTTTATATGTGTTTGGATATTAATCCCTTATCAGAGAGATGGTCGGCAAATATTTTCTCCCAAATATAAAATTGCCCCTTTATTTTGCTAAATATTTCTTTCGCTATGCAGATGCTTTTTAGTTTGATGTAGTCCAACTTCTTTATTTTTGCTTATGTTCCTTGCATGTTTGGTGAGCTGGTGTCTTGATTTACTGGACCTGGTGTCACAGGATCCACTTGGGTCACCAGAGGTGGCTCTCCAGGATGAGGGAGGGGCCTGGGTTCATGGAAACCACTTGGGTTCAGGGAACCTCCTAGGGTTGTGAGGGTTGGCCTGGTGCTGGTTCTGGGGTCACAGTGAAGGAGGACACTCACGTTCCTTTCTTTCCCTCACAGAGTAGCTGTCTCTCCTTGGCTGGGTCCCCCTGGCTTGGTGGAGAGGGTAAGGGGAGTTGTGTGAATCTAACCTTCCTTCCCCCCTCAATGCATCCTTTCTTATTTTTGTGTTTCATCCAGTTTGTTATAATCAGCACCTGCAATCCTTGGCTTTTGTGAAGGTTTCTTTAGGCATAGATACTTGTTCAAATGGTGTTTCCAGGGAGAACAAGCCATAGAAATTCCTATGCTACCATTTTGCTGACATCAGTATTTTTTATTATATTTACTTTTATTAGATGGATTTACTAGTTTCTCTAGACTACTACTTCAAAAATAATAATGTTTCTAATAATTTTTCTAAATAATATTTAAATTATATTATTTGGGTAATAATATTTTCTAAATAATATTATTTAAATTATGTTATCAGATAATGATATTTCAGAGTTATAAATACAATAAAACCTTGGATTGCAAGTAACATGTTCTGTGAGTGTTCTACAAGATCAGCAAACATTTCTAATAAATTTTAACTTGATAAACGAGTGATGTCTTGTGATACAAGTAGTACCTGATGGCAAATGTTACATGATCACAACTGAGCCAATGGTGCTTGAAATTTGCTTTGATAAGTGCTTTGGATTACAAGCATGTTTCCAGAATGAATTATGCTCACAGACCAAGGCTTTACTGGATTTCATTTATCCCATGATATTTTTGAATATGTGGCTTTCTTCTATCAGAAAAAGCGATGAGAATTCAGACTCACATTTCCATATCCACAGGAGCTTTCTGAAAGCCAAAGAGGCAGAAGAGTCTGGCTGGACTGTAGAATGGACCAAATCTCTGCAGGTGAACACAAAGTCACCCTCCTTCAGCATTCAGAATGAAGAAATAAACATTCCAGAGCTGGTTTCTATTAAAACACATTTAAAACCAGTCAACGTACATTTTAGGTAAATGTTATGGTTTTACACGCAATAGAAAAATAAATGAATGAGGCTGAGCACCAGGGACAGCATTTATATTGAACAAGAATCACTAGAACCTCCTAGCTGTCCATTCAAGGGGTCCCTGTGGGGTGAAGGAAAAGGAGACCAGAGGAGGTAGGTTTGGAAGAGATTTGTATTTCCCAGATGAGGTTTCTGCATAGGAGAGCTTAGGGAGACCAGAAATGGGGTCTCTGAAGCGAATGATCTATCTTATAAATTAGACTTCAACTAGCATAGACGCTGTTGAAACGAGGGACCGATTGTTTTGGTAGCCTGTCAGAAATCATTTCTGACCTGACTAGAGGCCAGCAGGGTGGTGTGATCTCCAGGCCCTCAGCTCTCATGCTGGGAGAGAAACAGAAGCGCAGGAGAAAATTCTTATCATAGAAGCAGGGAACCCAGACTTTACGGCCCAGCAGGGCCAGTCACCCCGCTTACTACCTCCCTTCCTCCTGGACCCTCCCCCTCCTTCTCCATCCTCCCTCAGTGGGTATAGAATTCAGTCTTTTATGGAATCAGAATGAGTTGATATAAGCAATAGGAACAAAAAACAACATCAAAAGAAATTACACCACCATCAAAGTATCTCATAATATCATTAGTGACCTAAATTAGTAAGTTAATTGCCCCAGCACACACAACAACAACAAGCAGCCATGAAGAATATTAATAACACTGGGAGCACATTTCCACACTCTGCCAAGAGCCAGGCTTCACAACAGTCCTGCAATTTTTGTGCAGATCGACTGACAAACCTTTTCTCTTGAGTGTCTAAAAATAAAACCAAAGAAACTCCCCTGTCTGTTTGTTTTGTTTTGTTTTCTGTCTCTTGTTTTTTGGATCCTCCTTGTTAAAGTAACAGAAGCAGCAAGGGGACCCTTGAAGGGTCAGCTGCATTTTGAGTAAGTCACTGTCACATAAAGCCTGAGAAATGCTAAATAAGCCATGGCTGCTGTGAAGGAGTAAAACCAATGTGATCCCTGGCATATAGGTCAGTGGCATATTGGCTGTGTTTCACTTAATTTTCTGTAATAAGTTGGGTAAGTCATTTAACCTCCATTTTTCTGCCCTCTAAAAATACCCATTGTAGCATTTGTGTTTCATATCAGCAACTTGTGGGTGTCCTACAGTTAAAAATAGGTTTAAAAAACACTGGGGTGCCTGGGTGGCTCAGAGGGTTGAACATCAGACTCTTGATTTCAGCTCAGGTCATGATCCCAGAGTTGTGGCATGGAGCCTGCTTAACATTCTCTCTCTTTCTCTCTCTCTCTCTCTCTCTCTCTCTCTCTCTCTCTCTCTCTCTCTCTCTCTCTCTCTCCCTCTGACCCTCCCCTTCTCACACACACACACTCTCTCTCTCTCTCAAAATAGATGAACACTGAAATGACCCTATTTTTACCCCTTCATACCTTCCTAGAGTCAAATGTGACATGAGTAAATCGGAAAAAATGATTAGCTGCTATTCTATAGATTGGAATAAACTGGTTCCATCAGTACCATAGAAGAAATCCTCATGCGTTTCACCTGCTGGTGTTAAAACGTGAAGCTCAGGGTCCCTCTTAACAAACCCAGCAGGACACAAGCCACTGTTTAAGTGACATGCAGCCATATAGCCCCACATCTGTTCTGCTTGTGAAGACAGTGAAGATAGGGTGTCATAAAGGTCTATAAGCAAATTAACAATTTTTATTTCTTATGCTTTTCATTTTTTAAACTTTTAAAATGTTTATTTATTTTTGAGAGAGAAAGAGAGCATGAGTAGGAGGGGTGGAGAAGGCAGAGAGAGAGAGAGAATTCCAAGCAGGCTTAGCACAGAGACTGACATGGGGCTCAAACTCACGAACCATGAGATCATGATCTGAACCAAAACCAAGAGTTGAATGCTTAACCGACTAAGCCACCCCGGCACCCCTCTTACGCCTTTCATTTGAAAGCAAATGTTTCCATGTTATCTTCACTTGCTGCAATTTTATTTTCCATCTGCTTCCTCAGGAGTGTTAAAGAAAGGGCCCATCCAGCAGGCCACTGCCTACCTTGTTCTCACTTCAGGGACAACCAAATAGGGTCTTTTGCCAGGGAATGTGTGTGGGCAGACCGCTGAACTCCTTCAGAGCAGTCAAGACCTAGAAACTTCCACAATCTGGAGTAATAGCATAATGCTTGACAAATCAAAATTATCTATAATTGCTTTGTGGAGTGAAAACTTGCAACCTATCCTACACCCACACTTGTGTTACATTGTCTTCTTGGTTAATTCTGTTGAAAATAAAACCTCATATTATTTCAAGATATCTGGTGCTGACTTTTATTCTCCTCTCGTACTTTCCTGTGGCCATTATTCTACGTCCTTCCAATAAACAGCTTCGGTGATTCTGAAGACAGATGTGACAGCGTGAAAAGGGCCCTAGACAGGATGCCTGGACACTACTGGGTGGCCTTGGAGAGTTAGAAAGCAAGACTGACTTTCTATATCTCTATTTCAAACATGCAAATACCAACTTCTACACAGAATTGATGGGAAATTTAAAGAAATAAAATGTGTGCTTTGCATGGTTCTTAATAACTATTAGCTAAATAGTAATTATATGACTAATTATACCTTATTGATGGCAACATGATAAGTAGAGTTCATCATAGAGATCATATAGCCCACCAGGCTCAGTTTACACATTAGAAAATAGCTCCAAAAGATTCAATAAATTTTCTAACTCTGTACAACAAATTAGTAATAGAGAAAAGACAACAAGCCATGTCACCTGAATTCAAATCACTACTTCTTTCCATTGACCTCAGTGCCTCTGCCTGAGTGTCAGATTCATTTTGATGCACCGAAATTTCAATTCAATGTAGAATATATATCTTTTTTTTTTTTTT
>NC_043706.1:18953569-18979251 GCF_006229205.1 Suricata suricatta | reverse complement strand
CATGTTTTGGCTATTGTTGAATATATATCTTTAATGCACTCGGTAGTGACTTTTCTCTAGGGGGTGACCAATATATTTTGTTTTTTAAAGTCAGTGAATAAATAAAATCTCTAAATAAACAACTAGATAAGTTGCTCCAACCTGGGAGCATCTCCTGCAACCCCCAGACATTTACAAGTTCAAGTCCCAGTCTTTCACAACTTGAGAGAGAGGGTGCTACGTAGGGCATCTAATAGGTAAATGTCAGAGGTGCTGTTCACACCCCATAATGCAAGAACAGCATTCCACAGTAAAAATTATCTTGTCCATGGGTGCCTGGGTGGCTCAGTCTGCTAAGTGTCTGACTTAATTTTGTCTCAGGTCATGATCTCAGGATCATGAGATACAGCCCTGTGTCAGTCTCTGTGCTGTGTGGAGTCTGCTTGGGATTCTCTCTCCCCACCTCTGTTGCCTCTCCCCTACTTATGCGTTATCTCTCTCTCTCTCTCTCTCTCTCTCTCTCTCTCTCTCTGTCTTAAAATAAATAAACCTTAAAAAACTTATCCTGTCCATATTATCCATATTGTGGTGGGGGAGAAAGACTGAACTAGATCCACATTCAAGATTCCCAAGTTATTTCTCTTCTACTTATAAAAGTAATTTGTTCTGGGTCACCTGGGTGGGTCAGTTGGCTAAGTCTCCTACTTTTGGTTTTGGCTCAGGTCATGGTCTCACAGTCTTTTGAGTTCGAGCCCCACATAGTCTCTGTGCTAACAGCATGGAGCCTGCCTGAGATTCTCCCTCTCTCTCTTCTTTTCCCTTGCTCACACTCTCTCTGTCTCTCTCAAAATAACTAAACTTAAAAAATATATATAAATAAAAATAATGCATTCTTACTAATTTTACCTTCATAATCATTTTGAGTTTGTTTTCTCTAAGTGGTATATAAAGTCGGTAGTTTCAAGTGCAAATAACTAAAAATCGGTAAAAATAGTCTGGTTACATTTCCTTCTTTTTGATTACTTGACATTACTAGGTTCAAGTTAAGGAAAAGGAGGTCCAAAGAAGAACTTTCTTTGAAACCTGGGGGATATTTTTTATACTAGTCATTCTCAAAAGTTAGTGAGGAGTACCTGAATGGCTCAGTTGGTTAGGCATCCAACTCTTGATTTTGGTTCTAATCATGATCTCAAGGTTGTGAGATCAAGCCATGTGTCAAGCTCCATTCCATGATGGGTGTGGAGCCTGCTGAAGATTCTCTCTCTTCTCTCTCTCTCTCTCTCTCTCTCTCTCCCCCCCGCCTTTCCCTTACTTTCCTGCTTGTGCTCTCTCGCTCTCAAAAAAAAAAAATGATGGAAGGGCTGAGTGGCGGCTTGGTTAAGCATTTGATTCTTAATTTCAGCTCATGTCATGATCTGACAGTTCATGAGTTCAAGCTGCACATTCAGCTTCATGCCGACAGCCTGCTTGGGATTCTCTCCTTCCCTCCCTCTCTTTCTGCCCTCCCCTGCTCTCTCTCTCTCAAAATAAATAAATAAACTTTAAAAAAAGTTAACAAGCACCCAGAAACACCTGGAAGTCTTGTCAAAATGCTATTGCTGGCCCAACTCCCAGAGTTTCTGATTCAGGCAGTCTGGTATAGGGATGGAGAATTTGTATTTCTAGTCAACTCCTAGTTGATGATTCAGCCAGTTGGGGGTATCACTATGAGACTCACTGTGTTAATGTCCTAATCTCACTGTTAGGTTGGGTGTATGTTCTGTTTTGTTTTAAATTCCCCTGCTTTGTTTTGAATGCAATGAGCAAGCCGATAACCATTTGATTTTGATGACAACATTTAAGTGGATCAAACTGGAGCCAAAAATGAAATTAAAAATTCTATTCTTTAAGCTGTTTTGTTTAGCATGCCAGCACGTATTAATAAAGTCTTCTGGGAATGCCATAGGTATCTGGAGATAACACTCTTCCTGCTCTCTCTCACCTTTCTTATGTCTAAAATGTGTTACCATTGATTCAATGACATGTTAGACACTTAGACAACTGCCAGTCTAATGTTAACAGAGTTAACTACAAAAGAAACATCCATGCAGGTTCTGTTTATTACTTTTGCAATTAGATTTGCATACCATTGACGTCTGTACCCAAGCGTGCATTTGTGTTATAGAAAGAGTGAGACAAAACTTAGGCCAGATCTATGGCAAGTTCCCACATAGCCTACTTTTTCCTTTCTTGGTTACATGTGTTTTCCTACCCTGTGAATCAGATGAGAAGCAGGAAAACAAGAGTAGGCAATGATAGTGCTTATTCTAGCTGGAAATTTCTAGTCTACAACAGCAGGCCTGGTTTTGATTACATCTAGTAATCAAGCTGTGTACAGTATGACTTGACTTCATGTCTCAGGAAATGTTACTCTGCACCTTGGAAAGCTTGATTCTAAAGATTGCATGATCCACTGACTTGGACAAGATGTCACAGTCCATCACACTTTTTTAATTATTAGTATTATGTTACTATTTTTGAGATGGAATAGACTCTTTAGGATAATTGAGTAGTTGGTTAATAATTGGGAAATATTAGATTTCTAGGCATGGGAAAGAGGAAAGTATTTTAAAAGGAAAGCAACATCTTAATGCTGCTGAATTAAGCAATATAGCAGTGAGTTCTGTTATATATCAATTATAAAATCCAGCTGAAATTAACTTTGCATTTCAAAAGACAGTAAATTAAATGTCCGTGGATTTTACTCAGTTTATACCCTTTTTAACTATATACATATACGTACAATACATGGGACTTGAGTTCTGTGAGAGAGAAGGGTATAGATTCCATTACTTTGCTGTGATTTGGAGGTCCAGAGAAATGACTGGTTTGTGCTAAGCACTGTAAAGCTTATATTAGCATAATTCTCAATTGTTATGCCCAGCAGAAGTCAGGGAATAAGGGCATCTGGGTGGCTCAGTCGACTGAACATCTGACTTCAGCTCAGGTCATGATCTAGTAGTTTGTGGGTTCAAGCCCCTCATCAGGCTCTATGCTGACAGCTCAGAGCCTGGAGCCTGCTTCATATTCTGTCTCTCTCTTTCTCTCTCTCTCTCAAAAATACATAAATGTTTAAAAAAAAAGTCAGGGAATACCTCACTGTGTGCATGCACACACACATCATTATCTGTTAAAATATACAACCAGGAATATAAACATTCACTTATGCCAAATACTTAATTCTGAAGTTGTTAAGTCAGTGCTAAGTGAGGTCATAATCCAGAGCACAGTTTTGATTTATTCATTGATTTATTTCTTCTTTTACTCATGATATAGGTCAGATGCTGGCTTCTGTTCTATGTGTGGCTGCCCAGATTCCTACCGGTAAATTCATCTTTATACATTAATGTGTCAACCGGAATTAAATGATTCAAACAATTTCTTTTTATATAAGTGAGTTAAATAACACAAAATTTAACTATAAAGTAATAGGGCTGACTTCTAAAGTCCTATTTGACCCCATAAATTGTTTGACAATGAATACCAATGGAAGATTATGCAAACATTTTGCAGGACTGCTATTAGTAGTAATTAGTAAGCATTCTTATTTTATGTGCCATATTCTGTTCAAAAATATGACCTGTGAAAAAAATTATTGATTCTAAAAATTGCATCAACAATAGCCAAAGACCCAGACTAGCCAAACAAAAATCCCAGACCATTTAAAAACTTCAGCAGTGTTTTCTCATTCTCAAGGGATCATGCAAAATCATAGACTTAAATACTAAAAGTGAATTAAAAAATCATGGTCAAGAGAAAAGTTTGAGGTTATGAAATTCTTTGAGGCAAACAGAAACCTTCTGGGGTTTGTAAAACAGGTTGGAAACCATCGACTACGATAATACTTTAACCCAAATTTGAAAGTAGAAATAAAATTAAACTTTTCATTTAGTACTAGCTCTGTGCCAAACCCTGTAATAGGCTTTGTAGGAAATAGAAACAAGAATAGGAAACCCAGATTCCAATCACTTAGAGATTGATGGGTGTTCTCTCTTACATGGCCCTTATCACATCTATTTAGACGTCTGTCTCCTAAAAGGAGAATGTCATACTGGTGTTCATGTCTCACCTAGGGAGACAAGGAAAAGTCAGATCAGAAAGAATACACCTTTTTTAGAATGCATTTTTTGAGAAAATGAAATAGAGATAACTTGACTTTGATCATTCCTTTGCCTAACCAGGAAAAACTCCTTGACTTCTTAGTGAAATAAGTCAGAGAAAGACAAATATCACAGTTCCACTGATACATGGAAATAAAAAAGAGGAAAAAAGAGACAAACAAAAACCCAGGCTCTTATAGAGAGCAAACCAATGGTTATCAGGAGGAGGTGGGTGGGGGATGGGTAAAATAGGTGAAGGGGATTAAGGAATGCACTTCGGATGATGTGCACTGGGTACAGAATTGTTAAACCACTATATTGTACACCTGAAACTAATATACATTGTATGTTAACTATAATTGGAACTAGAAATTTAAAAAAAAAGAAACTTCCTGTCCTCTAGCATTAAACTTTATCTCACCAAGAAAGAAAAAAATGTTCCAATATGTTTTAGGAATTCATAATACGATGAAAATAAACTCTGGTTGTATATAACAATTCTGTCAAATTTGAATAAATAGGATAAGCCTAGGATAGATGATAAGATACAAATTTGAGTGAGATTAGAATGGGGAAAAGATGTTACATAGAAAAACATTAGCCCTGGGGATGTTCACCTGTTCAGGTGATTTTGAGGAAGGTGATTCAACAATTTTGATGCCTCTTGTTGAGTAAATAATTCATGTTTTTAAGAGTGGTCACTAACATCCCATTTTAATTCATCTTGTTTAGAAATGATATTTAAGGTTCCAGGATGGAAGAAGCATCGGTGGATAGTTTGTTTCCTCCTGAGCAGAGGGTCATTATACGGAGACAGTCTTACCAAATACAGATAAGACACAGCAAGCCTTGTTGTTAGCACTCTTCTCTAGGACACCAGTGAGAAAGACAAAGGGAGTTCCCAGATAATGAGAGAGGATAAAGGCTACACATTCTCTCTCCTCTAGGCAGCCCATACTCTTGCAGACAAGGGGACTGTGCCTGGGTACCCATGTGTAAGAAGTGACTTCTGGGAGTGACACAGAGGGTGAATGTTCTATTGCCTAGGGAGACCATCATAACCTTTCCTCTTAGAGGGCAGCTCAGTATAGCCCCATCTTTTATACGACATGGCCAGGAATTTAGGGATGGGGTGCTCACTCATAATTAACCTACTGCCTATTTAAAAAGCATGAATTATAAGTCATACTCTTACTCAAAAATACCCTTGTTGCATCAGTGTAAACTGTTACACTGTGACCAAGTTTCATCACCGTTTATAGTTAAGCCTACTGATTTCAAAGCACACTGAAAACAGAAAGCCTCTTTCCATTCTCTAGGCACACTGATCTAAGGAGAAGACATTTCAGCCTACACTGAATGGGTCATGTCTTGCCAGTGATAAAAATCCTCTAGAAGCCTGAGAAGGATAACTAGGATAGAATACTTTCTGAGAAAGGGTAAAGATAGCATCAGGCTTTACCTGATGTTTTTCTCAGGGAGTCTGGATGGCTCAGTTGGTTGAGCATCCGACTCTGCCTCAGTTCATGATCTCAAGGATTGTGGGTTCAAGTCCCGCATTGGGCTCTATCTGACAGTTTAAAGCTTGGAGCCAGCTTCAGATTCTGTGTCTCCCTCTCTCTCTGCCCCTCCCCTGTTTGCACTCTCTCTCTCTCTCTCAAAAATAAATAAACATGAAAAAAATTTTTTAATTTGTTTTTCTCTATAATTCCTTAGGTTGTTAGTGTTTCAGAAATACATGACCTAACAGATAAGGTGTCTCTAGATTTTTGGAGTCAAGGTTGTTGTCCTCTTGGCTCTGTTTTCTGTGTCTACCTCTCACTCTCTCACTTTCTGGACTGTTTCCCACTATATGTTTAAAGAACACTGCATCTCAGTGAAGACCTGCAGCTAAACATGCTGGCTCTGACATCGTGCTATTGCTAGTGTATGCATGTTAATGTCTACACGCGTGGTCTTTTCTTCCCAGCTCTCATTGCACCAAACAAAAGACACAGGAATGTTCATTTTGTCTTTATTTTAAATTGGATCTCTATCTGCAATGCAATTAAAGAATATTCCCATACACAACACTATCCACAGTACACCAGCCAATTTGGGGAATGGATTACCATTGAAATGGGAAATAACCCGTTATTTTCATAGCAAGTGCAGCAAGTCAGTGTGAGTCTTATTTATCTACCCGCTTTTGTAAAGTTTAAGCTGAACTCCTGATACTCTCTTTGGTACAAATTATCATGTTCTTCTACATGCACACATTCTGCTTTTTCTGCTCTCAGAAACTCCTTTGAGATGAACAAATGATCCATATGCTGAAAAGGTAAATGGATTGTGCACATGAATGATGCTATGGTTGTTAATTTACCATAGGATATCAACATTAAAATGAAGATTACCATTTGGATGGGAAACATTGTGGGGTTTTTTTAAGTGCTGTGATTTTCAATCTTTGGAAAAGAATTCTTTGCTCAGAATGTAATGGCTAAGCGTGTAAAATCCAGTGTTTCCAGGCTGTCCTCTCACTTCTAAGCCCATACTCAAGTGAATTTTGCCTTTGGTTTAAAACAGGCCATTTACTCTTTTGCCCCTTTTCCCTGACTGACTGAATTTAAACAAACCTATCTCTAAAACATACACAAATCGAATTCAATGGAGACCTGAAAACATCTTAGTAGTTTTTTATTCAAGTCAACGTTGCTACTCAAAAAAAAATTAGTGAGACACAAATTATTGCACTTGGAGAAATATACACATTTTGTTTAATTGTGTATAAATGAATGTAGAGAGGGCATAATTTTGTAATTTTTAAGCCAAGAACAGAGGTGAACAGGTTTCTAGGCATTTGACTAATATAGTACTTATGCTAGTGGCACACATTTTTCCCACAAATATGGGCACATAATGCAAGCCTTATCCCATTGAGCATTTCATTAGTTGCTATGTTGGAAACTATTTTTGTCTAAGAAAATTTCCAAATGTGGCTTATGGTTAACCTTTTAGTACAAGCCAAACCAAAAATGTGAAAAAAGAAGCTGTGTTAAAAGAAATAACCCTACTGAGAAGTGTTGTGGGAAGTCCTTGTCAACTATATTCTAAATGAGATGGATAAATTTTCAAGTGAAGACTTTTTCTTCAAGGATATAACCTCCAAACTCGGTTGAGCTCCAAAAAACTATAGGGCACATAGCAATTCTGTACACATTATAGACATTTGACAACTTGCTTCTTGAAATAGGAAATTCTGTTCCGTAGAACTAGAGTAACAAATTTATTTTTCTAACCAATTTAATATGTTTTCTTTTTTTGTTTTTTAAGTTTATTTATTTATTTTGAGAAAGAGAGATGGAGAATCCCAAGCAGGCTCTGCATGTCAGCACAGAGCCTGATGTTGGGCTTGAACTCATGAATCATGGGATCATGACCTGAGCCAAAATCAAGAGTCAGATGCTCAACTGACTAAGCCATCCAGGCACCCCAATACATTTGTATTCTAAGTGGCTTAAGCCAATCAGTAAGACATAATTTATAAAACATCCTTTTATTTTAAATACAAAGAACCCTACACTTGAATGTGGATTGATTGACTTTCTAATTGGTAGTTGTGGTGTTGTGATATAATAAGAATTATGTGTTTGATCTTTCTTCATGGGTCCAGGCATTAGAGCTTCTAAAGCCCTTTCAATTTTCTGAACGGGTGAGAGGACCATCTTTTGTTTTTCAAAATAAGGCCCTGTCAACCACACCTGAGTTTAGGCTAATGGGGTGACCTTGGTGGACCTCTAAAAAGCCTCAATGTGGAGGCTGGTTGCCAGAAGAACTAACTCCACGATTAGCTCCATCTTAGAACTCTAGGGGCTAAGAGACTAGAGACTTAATTAATCATCAAAGTCCAGTGATAGAATCCATCATGCCAACTAATACAACTTTCATTAAACCCAGAAGAGATGAGGGTTTCCAGATTGGTGAGGACAGAGAGATAGCGGGAGGGTGGTGTACCCAGGAAAGGCACGCAAGCTTCCTGTGTCTGCCCCACTCACCCCACTGCAAAATCGTGGGCTGCACATTTCTTCCATTTAGCTATTCTTGAGTTATGTCCTTTATAATAACCCAATGATAGCAAGTAAAATGCCTTCATAAGTTCTGTGAGCCATTTCAGCAATTTATTGAACTTGAGGAGGGGACCATGGGAACCCTCAATTTATAGCTGACCAGTCAGAGGCACAGGAGGCCTGGGACTCGCTAATGACATCTGATGTGGGGGTAGGGGCAGTCTGATGGAACTGAGCCCTTAACCGGTGAGGTCTGCTCTGACTCCAGGTAGTTAGTGTCAGGATTAAATTGAGACGGTGGACACCTAACTGAACCAGAAGGTTTGAGAACTCGTGGTCTGTGTGGAAAAATCAATGCATTTGGTGTCAGAAATGTTGTGAGTGGGTAACAACAGGTCATAGAAATTGCCTCTAAATAGCTTCAAAATACATAGAAATAATATCTTGAACTCTTTATGTGTTCAAGTTGCCAATGATTCTTACAAGAGAAATAAAAAATTGAAAACAGTATTTTTAGCACTGCATACAATCGCTACTTTCCCCCCAAGATAGGCTAGAATGTAGACTCCAGAATTTGCACTCGTTTCGAAAGTGTCCTATCCATCAATAACTTGGCAACTGTGGAGCAGTGTAACAGAGGATTGCTAGAGGAGGGTACACACAGAGCCTTCACATGGCATGTCTTGAAATAGATCTATCTGTACAGGTGGAGAGAAGATGGATGACCTTATATCGTACGTCACATTCTAAATGTGAAGAAAAGTAAGCGGTTTTACTATGCTTTGTGAAGTTTCTGCAAAAGCAACTAAGGATTTACAAAACTATAAGCCTGATGGATTTTATTATTTCGGTTTATTCTACCACACACACTTAAACAAACATTGCATGTCTGCTATGTGCTAAGCACCTCTTTTAACATATAGGTTGTATTATATTATTCAGATGTGTGGCCCCAAGATCCAGATCAGGAGATAGCTGTCATTAAAAAAATAGTCTGTTACTTCCAGATCCCAAGAGAAGGAAGGACAGACCAGGTGGAGGAGGACAGTGGACATGGGGAGGGACCAGGATCAGTCAGGAGGCAGAGGGGATAGGAATATTGTGGCAAGAAACTTCATTGTGGTTTCTGTGAGAAACCACAAATTCCTAATATCAATTGTCCCCGGCGGGTGAGATAGTACAGGAAAGCAGATTTAGGATTGGCTCGTTTGAATAATTTCAGTTGGCTCCAGGGGTGTACAGGCTGTCCTTAGTTGCCTGGTACTTGGCTCTGGTGTGATTAGAACAGGGGGATAGTGTCTCACATCATAAAAGCCCAATAAAATAAGTAATTGGGGTATAAGATCTGAGTTGGTGACTTGGATGTGACGGGCACGCTCTCATGCAAGGTTTTTGCTTCCCTAGGAATTAGCTAGCCCTGGAAGAGGCAGTTCTTCCTGGGTCAACAAGACCCCAAGATGTCAAATCATCAAGAATACAAAATAAAGAGGCATAATTAATACAGCACCTTGTTAGGCACTTAAGCTGTAAGTGTTAATAAAGGTGCAAAGAACAGAGAATGGAGCAGGGAGTTTATATCTCAGCACGACATAAATTTACATAAACCGTGATATCCTTGAATCTATTTTTTTTTTATTTTCAAAATGAAGAACATATGTAACTCCAGGGTTGTTGCAGGGATTAAACAACTATATTTGTGGATATCTACTCTACACAGTATGCAAAAATACAGTGTCTGACACAAAGTAGATGCTTAATAAATGCATATTTTGTTTTTTCCTTGAAGCCCTAGGAACCCAAAGAGATTCACCATAATGGAGAGCTCATATGTGACGGTAATGGGGTTGTTGGTGCACTGCTCATGACCACCAATGAGGAAGCAGTTGACTCTATAGGCACAAACATTTCATCATGAATGGGAGGGGGTTGGAAAATGATACAAATATTTTACCCCTTGGAAACATTATGGAATCTTCCAACATTTGCCTAATCAGCTATTTTCCTTTTTAATTAAAAATGTTTTTATGTCTTTTATTTATTTTTGAGAGACAGTACAAGCAGGGAAGTGTCAGAGAGAGGGAAACACAGAATCTGAAGCAGGCTCCAGGCTCTCAGCTAGCTGTCAGCACAGAGCCTGAAACGGGGCTCGAACCCACAAATCGTGAGATCATGACCTGAGCTGAAGCTAGATGCTTAACCTACTGAGTCACCCAGGCATTCCATCTACTTTCCTTTTTAAACACAAGTTGCAGGCTCATTTGTTCAGCAAGAATTTTAAGATCACAAAATTTCCATCAGGGCAGGAAATTTTATTTTTCTTTTTTAAAAAAATGAAAGCAACAAATTTTACTGTTTTTTTTCTTTTCACATTTTTATTTCAATCCTAGCTAGTTAGCAAAGAGTACAATATTCATTTCAGAAAATTTTAAGAAGGAAAATGTGACTCTTGCTATGGCAAATAAAAGTGACTGCAAACCTTCTTATCTATCTTCATAAATCTGTCAGCAAGAATATGTATGTTCAGGCCACACTTGAACAGCCTTGCCTGAATTTGAAGGCAAATTCCTAATATCAATAGTCCCCGGCGGATTGATAATTATCTGTTTAGGACACATCAAGCATCCCTTTGAATCCCTCAGCCATCTCATACTACATCTACTACTATAGTGACAAGACAAATAGGCTTTAGCCAGATTTTCCCAGGTGACACCTGAGAGAACTTCACCTCAGACAGATGGCCAACTACCTCTTGCTTCCTTCTCAAAGACTTCTCTAATCTTGCAGCACATAGAGACCTATGAATTCATTCTGTGTTCCTACGGTCCAGCATCAACAAGTGAAGGAGTCAATGCCTGCACCACCGAACTGACCAAGAGAACCTGAGATCTGATGCATACATAAGTCTCCCTTTTGTCCTCAGAGTGAACAGCTGTGAGATAAATTTCATAAAGCTCCACAGAGGAGCTCATTGGAATGACAGCTCATCATTCTGAGTGGTGGTACAATCGGGAACACAACCTTGTGTTAGCTGCCCTTCTTCCCTGTTTCACAACCCTGTTTTACATTCCGAATTTCTAAAATTTCTTTACATATGAAGTATCTGCACCTAAGCGTTTGTCTGAGGCTCTGCTTTCAGGAGAAACAAGGCTAAGACAATTGGTCGTGGACATGACCTCAGAAAACAGAACCTTGGAAGAAAATGTTGGTGCTGGATTTATGTGCTGGTCAAACGCTAGGAATCCTACTGCAGGTCGATAGTGGGTGGTAACCAGCTGGGGCAAGTACTAACAGCAAAATGACTAAGAGCACACCTGAGGTAGATTGGAATGAAGTACAAGGGCAAGGTGGAGCCCTGGGTTGTGTAATAGCTGTGACACCCTAACAGTTAACATTTGCCTTTATTGCTTTCTTCTATTATTCATTTGATTTCCGTTTTATTGATTTTTGTACTTTATTGGGTTTATAGTTTGATTTGGGCTCTTTAGCTTCTCAAAGTGATTTGAGAGTTTTCTTCCTTCCCAGTAAATTTCTAAAGCCAGAAATTTTCTTCTTGGCACTATTTTAGCTGCATTTCCAGTTTCATTATGTTGCATTTCCATTTCCATTCGGTTTGAAGTATTTCCTCATTTTCCTTTATGATTTCTTCTTTGACTCATGGATTATGCAAACATGTATCCTTAATTTAATTTCCAAATAATTGAGGTCTTTCTAAATATCTTACTGTTATACATTTTTAATTAAATTCTCTTGGGGTCAGAGGACACACACTATAAGATCCCCAATCATGTTTGTATATGGAGACTTTTTATGGCCCAGAATCAACCTTGGTGAATATACTGAGTGCATCTGAAAATAACGTGTATTATGCTGCTGTAGTCTGTAGTGTTCCCTAAACATATTGGATGAAGGCAATTAATACTGTTCATATGTTCTGTATCTTTTCTGATATTTCATATTGTGTCTCTTTGCTTTATCAATTGCTAAAAGAAAGGCATTAAACTTTTTGACTATAATTGTAGATATTTATTCCTTTTAATCTGTCAAATTTTGCCCATGTTCATTTATGACTGTTATATTTTCTTGATGAATAGATACTTTAACTATTTTTAAAAAATTTTTTAATGTTTATTTATTTTTGAGAGACAGAGGGAGACATAACATGAGTAGGGGAGGGACAGAGATAGAGCGAGACACAGAATCCAAGGCAGGCTTCAGGCTCTGAGCTGTCACCATAGAGCCCAATGGAGGGCTTGAACCCATCAACCATAAGATCATGACTTGAGCTGAAGTTGGACACAACCCACTGAGCCACCCAGGCACCCTACGTTAACTATTTTTAAGCTTATTTATTTATTTTGAGAGAGAGAGAGAGAGAGAGAGAGAGAGAGAGAGAGAGAGAGAGAATGAACCAATGGAAGAGGGGTAGAGAAAGGGTAGCAGCAATGAGGATCCAAAGCAGTCTTTGTGCTGACAGCAGAGTCTGATGTGAATCTCAAATTCATGAACCAGGAGAGCATGACCTGAGACCAAGTTGGATGCTTAACCAACTGAGCCGCCCAGGCGCCCCTACACTTCAACTACTCTGAAATGTTTCTCCTCTTCTCTTGTAGTCCACATTACCTTGAAGTCTTTTTATCTTGTAGTAAAATCGTCATTCCAGCCTCATTATGCTTAGTATCTACCTACTATATATTTTTCCACCCACTGATTTTCAGTTTCCCAGTATTACTCCCAGTGAAGTTCTTATGGGATATATACATCTGTCTCACATTCTTGACCTCCACAAGGATGGAAAGGGGGAAGTGCTTCCACAAGGATGCACAGTAAGTTTTCCACTGAGCTAGTAACTGTGATTACCACCTAGTCACTTTAGTCAAGAAAAATAATTGTTCTTAGTATGGGATAATTCATCCTAATAACAATAGCAAGCTAAGATTCCTACTGTACACTGAGGACAAGGAGGGGTATTCTTGTAAACTGTAGAATTCACCAGAGTGTCTTTGGTGTTTCTGTTCCTGATGATAAATGACATTTGCAGCAACTATGGTCAACAGAACGGCAGGATGTGATGACATTAAACTATTCATGGATGAAGGTCTAGGTTTTCATATCAATCAAGCTACCAAATGAAATCTAAACATGGTGACGAGTGAAGAAATTATAGAATAAGTGTTGGGAGAAAAGATGATGAGAATCATCTATGGCTTCAAGAGCAGCTGAAACAATAAGGACTATAATTTTTCTATTAAGTCTCTTAAAAAATACCCTTACATTTATTGAAAAGACTATCCTTTTCCCAATGTCTATTCTTGGCGTCTTTGTTGTAAATTGATTAACCATATTTGCATGGGTTTATCTCTGAGGTTTCTGTTCTGTTCCACTGATGCATGTGTCTGCTATTAATGCCAGCATCATACTGTTTTACTTAGTATAGTTTTGTAACATCGTTTGAAATCAGGGAATTGATGCTCCCAGCTTTGTCTTTTCTCAAGAACGCTTTGGCTACTGGAGATCTTTTGTGGTTCCATACAAATTTTAGAATGTTTTTTCTATTTCTATAAAAAATGTGCCATTGGAATTTCGATATGGATTGCAATAAATCTGTAGACTGTTTTGGGTAGTAAAGACATTTTAATAATAGAAATTCTTCTAATCCATGAACATGGGATACTTTTCCATTTATTGGTGCCTTCCTTAATTTCTTTCATTGGTGTCTTATAGTCTTAAGCATAGCAGTCTTTTACTTCCTTGGTTGAATTATTTCTGGGTATTTTATTCTTTTTGATGCTATTGTAAACAGCATCATTTTTCCCTTTAATTTCTCTGATAGTTGTTAGTGTATAAGAAGGCAACCGATTTTCTAAATTATGGAGGTTTAGTTGACATAAAATGTTCATTTAGTTTCAGGTATACAGTATAGTGACTTGGCAATTCTGTACATTACTTAATGCTTCCCACAATAAATATTGTCACCATCTGTCACCATATAATGCTATTACAATATTATTTACTATGTGCTCTATGTGGCACACAATCTCCCCATGACTTATTTACTATATAACCAGAAGTTTGTACTTCTTAATATCCTTAATCTGTTGCCCAATCCACTCACCCACCTCCCCTTTCATTTATCATTTGTTTTCTGTGCTTTTGAGTCTGTTTCTTTGTTTGTTTGTGTTTATTCATTTATTTTGTTTTTTGGATTCTATATATAAGTGAAACCATATGGTATTTATCTCACTTATTTCACATAGCACATACCTTCTAGGTTCATCCATGTTATCACAGATGGTAAGATTTCATTCATTTTTATGGCTGAATAGAATTCATTGTGTAAATATACCATATCTTTAACCATTCATCTGTGGGTGGACATTTGGATTGCTTCCATATCTTGGCTATTGTAAATAATGCTTCAGTAAACATAGGGGTCCATATACCTTTTCGTATTAGTGTTTTCATTTTTTTCCAATAAATATCCAGTGGTGAAATTACTGATCATATTGTATTTTTTTTTTGAGGAAACTTCATACTGTTTTCCACAATGGTTGTACCAATTGACATTACCACTAACAGACTTTTGCATATTAATTTTGTATCCTGCAAGTTTACTGAATTATTACTAGTTCTAACAGTTTTTGTGTAGTATTTAGGGTTTTTAATATGTAACATGATATCATGGACAAATAGACAATTTTACTTCTTCCTTTCTGGTTTTGATTTCTTTCACTTCTTGTTGAATTACTCTGGCTAGGCCTATCAGTAGTATGTGGAATAAAAGTGGTGAGGTAGGCATTCTTGTCTTGTTTCTGATCTTAGAGAAAAACCTTTCAGATGTTCAATATTGAGTCTGATGTTAGCTGTGGAATTATCATATATGACCTTTATTCTGTTGACATACAGTCTCTCAATACCTAGTTTACAGAGATTTTTTTGTCAAGAAGAATGTAGACTTCTGTAAAATTCTTCGTATGCATGTGGTGATGATCATATTATTTTTATCCTTTATTTTTAATGAAGTATAGCACATCAATTTATTTGAAAATGTTGTACCATTCTTGCATCCTTGGAATAATCCCACTTGATTGTTGTGTATTATCCTTTCCATGTATTGCTGTATTTGTTGCTAATATTTTGTTAAGATTTTTGCATCTCTATTTATGTAGGATATTAGCTTGTAAAATTTTGCATAGTGTCTAACTAATCTTGGTATCAGGATAATGCTAACTTTGTAAAATGAGTTTGAAAATATTCCCTCTTATGTTTTGGAAAAACTTTAGAATAATTGGTACTGATTACTTTTTTTTTCCTTGTGAATATATTTATTTTTTTCCATAATATTTTATTGTAAAATTGTTTTCCATACAACACCCAGTGCTCTTCCCCTTAAGGTACTGATTACTTTTTACATCTTTGTTAGGATTTACCACTAAAGCCATTTGGTTCTGGATCTTTGGTTATTGGGAGGTTTTGGATTACTGATTCAGTTTTTTTATTCATTATTGGTCTTTTCGGATTTTCTATCACTTCATGATTAAATCATGGTAGATTGTATGTGTCTAGAAATTTGTCCATTTCTTTCAGGTTGTCCAATTTATTGGTGTGTAACTGTTCATAGTAGTCCTGTAATCCATTGTATGCATAGGTTATCAGTGGTAATGTCTCCTCTTTCATTAATAATTTTATTTATCTAATCCCTTTCTCCTTTTTTCTTGGTGAGTCTAGCTAAACATTTGTTCATCTTGTCAAAAAAAAAAAATGCCCAGACCTTAGTATCTTGGATCTTTCATATTATCTTTTATTTTCTATTTCATTTACTTTCATTCTGATTTTTGTTATTTCCTGCCTTCTGCTAACTTTAGGCTCAGTTTGTTCTTCTTTTTCTAGGAAGAAATGAAAACAGAAACAGAAAGGGATTGTCTGCACTACCATGTTAATTGCAGCATCATTCATTAAAGCAAGGATATGAAAAGAAGGAAAGTGTCCATGGACACAGATGAATGAGTAAAGAAGTGTGAGATTTTATATATATATATATATACACACACACACATTCTTGGATATGGTTACATATCCATTAATTCAATGATCCATTCATTCTGTATCCATAATTATTTGACAGGCAGCCAAAATACCAGATACTGCTCTAGGTATAGAGGTAGAAAAGTGAAAAGAAAAAAAAATTAAAACAATCTCTTCTTTTTTAGAATTTATATTCTATCAGTGAGAGACTAACAATAAAAAAAAAGAATGAAAATAATTCCAGGTAATGATGGGGCAGACACCTTGCACTTACTTACTCAACATCTATTCCAGTGACTTTCAGTGCATTTTCCCATATCATGAAAAAATGGAAATGCCAAAGATTATATCCTAGATTCACTTGAAGTAACATTACTAATGTATTTGAGGTTTTATAAGAAGTAAGATCAGAAGACAGCAAGTGAGAGAAAGACTATGGGGCATTCATTTCACTGGTGCAAATTACAGCACAGCTACATGGTCTTTGAGGTGGAAGTTTTAACACATTCTTTATAGCCATCAGGTAGCAGGGGGCTTTGGTTGTGACAACAGATCCTTTGTTGGCCTAGTAGTAGTGGTAGTAGTATGCCCCCATGTAACCTCTCAAAGCAAGAATTATCATGGCTTTATTTTAAATTAATTTAAGTCACTACATATTTTGAGCTCCTACTTAATGTGACAGATCCTGGGTAAAGAACTGAATGTCAGAAAGATAGCTTGAGGTTCTAGATGACTGATAAAAAAAATCCCTACCTTTGCAAGAGTTTACAGGCTGACTCTAATAATTCAAGATTATATATATGACAAATAGAAGCTCAAGAACTCAGCCCTGGAGCATCACTCAGGGAGGAATAATTGCCTGCCCTTCTATGCTCCTAAACATCTTCATCACCCCTCGTGACTGACCTCTTCACAATGTTCTTTCTATTAAAAACAAGATAGCAAATTCTGACATATGATCAGTACATTAAAGCATCACTATTTCTCTTGCATTGCCATACCTAATCATGTATGCCAATCATTAAAATACCATCTCTAGTAAGCCCGGGAAAGGAGCAGACCATTACTTTGACTCAAGTCTTAAGGATACGTCATCCTGACTTTATATCTTAATATTTGGCATGATGTCCTATTTTCCTCCCTGTCAATCAGTGCTCCCAGGACATCTGATATGGGTCAAAATGTGGAAAGTTCATATTAGATTACTCTTCTTCTCACTTGTCCTGTGATGTCTGACAGTCCCTTCCAACTAGGTTCCGTTATGATGAGCTCTCGATAGCCTGAGGAGCCAACAATTTGGAGATGCTCCCACAGCCAGTGTCAAAGACGATACAGGTTTCCATTCACTCACACTATGTAGTTAATTTGCCTTCATGACCTGTCAGCCTCTAGAGATAACCTAACGTCATCTCAGCTGTGACCTGGATCTAAGAATGACACGTACTCCCAGGCAGCTAACTGCATCACTCCATCTTTTCTAATTGGCTTCACGAAGATAGGTCCTACTCTCATCGTGACCATTTATGTCCAGAAAACTCAATCACATATTTTTTAAAGATGAAGAAGCAATTGTTGAAATGATACCTTCTTTACATTATTTTGGTGACAATTCAGTTGCTGAAAATTCTAAGTAATTTTTTTATTGAAGTATAAGTGACATGCAATATCATGTTAGTTTGAGGTGTACGTCATAGTAATAAATGCCCCCCATAATAAGTCCAGTTACCATCTACCACCATACAAAGTCATAATAGTATTGACTGTGTTCTCTATGCTGCACATTATAGCTCTGTAACTTATTTATTTTATACGGGAAGTTTGTGCCTTTTAATTTCCTTCACCTATTTCACTTGCTTCCCAACCCCTCCCCACTCTGATAAACAATTTGTTTCCTGTATCTCTGCGTCTGTTTCTGTTTTCTTCTGTTAATTGGCTTTGGATTTGCTTGCTTTCTAGATTCCACATACAATTGAATAATATAGTCCTTTATAGTCCACATATAATTTGAATCATACAATTTTTGTCTTTCTGTGACTCCTTGCACTTAGCATAATACCCGTTAGGTTCATGCATGTTATTGCAGACGGCCAGAGTTCACTCATTTTATGGTAGTATTCCATTAGGTGTATATATATCTATTCATCTATTCATAGACATTTAGGTTGCTTCCATATCTTGGTTATTATAAATAATGCTGCAATAGGTATATGAATAGGTATATGGGTACATATAACTCATCAAATTGATGTTTTTGCTTTCTTTGGACAAATACTCATAAGTCAAACTGCTGGATCATATGGTTTTTCTATTTTGAATTTTTTGAGGAACCTCTAACATTTAACATAGTGTCTGCACCAATTTATGTTCCCACCAATACCGTAACAAGGTTCCCATTTCTCCATATCCTCACTAACTTTTTGGTAAAAGTCTATATGACAAGTGAAAGGTAATATCTCATTGTGGTCTGGAATTGCATGTCCCTATAATTAGTGATGTTGATCCTCTTTTCATGTACCTGTATGTCTTCTTTGGAAAAATGTCCTCTCAAGTCTTCTTCATATTTTTAAATGGGGTTGTTTGGGTTTTGATATGAAATTGTATAAATTATTTATGTATTTTGGATAGTAACCCCTTATTGGATGTATGACTTGCAAATATTTTCTCCCATTCAGTGGGTTGTTTTCTGTTTTTATTTATTTATTGATAAAAATGTTCAGTAATTTTGGTTTTCTAATAGGGAAGGGTACACAGTGTGAACAAAATAGGGAAGAAGATACAAAATATTCCTCTAGGAAGTATTCACTGGTGACCTATGAGATAATTACTGAGTTTATTATTGACCAAATCCTTTCTCATACATTATCTCAATAAATTATCTCAATAACCAATGCTGTAATTATTACCTTTTTAATATACTAAGATATTACAGCAAGTAATGAAGCAGGACAAGGAATCTTTTTTCTTAATGTTTATTTTTAATTTGAGGGGGGGGGAGAGAGAGAGAGAGAGAGAGAGAGAGAGAGAGAGAATGAATTACAAGCAGGCTCTGAACTTACAGAGCAGAGCCCAGGGTGGCAAGATCATGACCTGAGATGAAATCAAGAGTCAGACCCTCCTTGGACTGAGCCACCCAGGAGCCCTTAGACAGGAAATTCTGAGACTTTCAGGCTTTTTTCCCTCCTTTAGCTTTAGGCAACTCTAGTTCCCAGTTCTCACCTCAGACTAAACATCTAAATACAAAGAGAGAATATTGTATGGCCCACCTTTTTTAAATAACAATCTCTTATGTTTTTTATAATATAATTTATGGTCAAATTGGCTAACATACAGTGTGTACACTGTGCTCTTGGTTTGGGGGATAGATTCCCATGGTTCATCACTTGCATACAACACCCAGTGCTCATCCCAGCAAGTGCCCTCATCCATGCCCATCAACCATTCACTCCTTTCCCCCACCCTGCCATCAACCCTCAGTTTGTTCTCTGTATTTAAGAGTCTCTTAAGTTTGCCCCCCTCTCTCCCTGTTTGAAACTATTTTTCCCTTTCCATTCCCCCATGGTCTTCTGTTAAGTTTCTCAAGTTCCACATATGAGTGAAAACATAAGATGTCTGTCCTTCACTGACTGACTTATTTCACCTAGCATAATACCCTCCAGTTCCATCCATGTTGCTGCAAATGGCAGGATTTCATTCTTTCTCATTGTCATGTATTATTCCATCGTATAGATAAACCACATCTTCTTGATCCATCCGTCGAGTTGATGGATGTTTAGGCTCTTTCCATAATTTGGCTACTATTGAAAGCACTGCTATGAACATTGGGGGACATGTGCTTCTATGAATCAGCACGCCTATATCTTTTGGATAAATTTCCAGTAGTGCTATTGCAAGTGCAATAGTTCTACTTTTAATTTTTGAGTAACCTCTACACTGTTTTCTAGAGCAGCTGCACCAGTTTGCATTCCCACTAACAGCGCTAGAGGCTTCCCCTTTCTACATATCCTCATCAATATCAGTTGTTTCCTGAGTTGTTAATTTTAGCCACTCTTACCGGTGTGAGGAGATATCTCAATATGGTTTTGATTTGTATTTCCATGATGATGAGTGATGTTGAACATCTTTTCATGTGTCTGTGGGCCATCTGGATGTCTTCTTGGGAAAAGTGTCTATCGTGTTCTCTGCCCATTTCTTCCCTAGATTATTTGGTTTTTTGGGTGTTGAGCCTGTTAAGTTCTCTATAGATATTGTATACTACCCCTTTCTCTGATATGTTATTTGCACATATACAGTAGTCAGTTGCCTATTAGTTTTCTTGTTTGTTTCCTTGGCAGTGAAGAAGATTTTTATCTTGATGAGGTCCCAATAGTTAATTTTTGCTTTTAATTTCCTTACCTTTAGAAATACATCAAGCAAGAAATTGCTGTGGCTGAGGTCAACGAGGCTGTTGCCGGGTTTCTCCTCGAGGGTTTTGATGGTTTCCTGTCTCACATTCAGGCCCTTCAGCCATTTTGAGTTGATTTTTGTGTGTGGTGTCCGAAAGTGGTCTAGTTTCCTTCTGCATGTTGCTGTCCAGTTCTCATTGCACCATCTGCTAAAGAGACTGTCTTTTTTTTCCATTGGATACTCTTTCCTGCTTTGTCAAAAATTAGTTTACCATACATTTTCGGGTCCAATTCTAGATTTTCTATTCTATTCCATTGGTCTGTGTGTCTGTTTTTGTGCCAATACCTGTATGACACACTTTTTATAGGTTGTCAGATTCTATTGGCCTATTAGAGTCTCTGAACTCCACAAATTCAAAACTGAGCTTCAGATTACTGGTTTCTTTTATTTTTTTATTTTTAAAAATAGTTTGTTGTCAAATTCGTTTCCATACAACACCCAGTGCTCTTCCCCACAAGTGCCCTCCTCCATCACCACCACCTCTTTCCCCCCCTCCCCCTTCCCCTTCAACCCTCAGTTCCTTTTCAGCATTCAATACTCTCTCAAGTTTTGCATCCCTCTCTCTTCCCAACTCTCTTTCCCTCTTCCCCTCCCCCTCGTCCTCCATTAGGTTTCTCCTGTTCTCCTGTTAGACCTATGAGTGCAAACATATGCTATCTGTCCTTCTCCGCCTGACTTATTTTGCTTAGCATGACACCCTCGAGGTCCATCCACTTTCCTACAAATGGCCAGATTTCATTCTTTCTCATTGCCATGTAATACTCCATTGTATGTATATACCACATCTTCTTGATCCATTCATCAGGTGATGGACATCTAGGCTCTTTCCATGATTTGGCGGCTATTGTTGACAGTGCTGCTATGAACATTGGGGTACATGTACCTCTATGCATCAGCATTTCTTTATCCCTTGGGTAAATTCCTAGGAGTGCTATTACTGGGTCATTATGGGAGTTCTATGGATAGTTTTTTGAGGAACTTGCACACTGTTTTCCAGAGTGGCTGCACCAGTTTACATTCCCACCAACAGTGCAGGAGGGTGCCCGTCTCTCCACACCCTCGCCAGCATCTATAGTCTGTTGATTTGTTCATTTTAGCCACTCTGACTGGAGTGAGGTGGTATCTCAGGGTGGTTTTGATTTGTGTTTCCCTGATGATGAGTGATGTTGAGCATCATTTCATGTGCCTGTAGGCCATCTGGGTGTCCTCTTTGGAGAAGTGTCTGTTCATGTTTTCTGCCCATTTCTTCACTGCATTATTTGTTTTTTGGGTGTGGAGTTTGGTGAGTTCCTTGTAGATTTTGGATACTAGCCGTTTATCTGATATGTCATACAACTGTCTTTTCCCATTCTGTCAGTTGCCTATTAGTTTCTTGATTGTTTCTTTTGCAGTGCAGAAGTTTTTTATCTTGATGAGGGCCCAGTAGTTCATTTTTGCTTTCATTTCCCTTGTCTTTGGAGATGTGTCAAGTTGGAAATTGCTGCAGTTGAGGTCAAGGAGATTGTTTCCTACTTTCTCCTCGAGGGTTTTGATGGTTTCCTATCTCACATTCAGGTCCTTCATCCATTTTGAGTTTATTTTTGTGTATGGCATAAGAAAGTGGTCTAGTTTCATTCTTCTGCATGTTGCTGTCCAGTTCTCCCAGCATCACCTGCTAAAGAGGCAGTTTTTTTTCCATCGGATACTCTTTCCTGCTTTGTCAAAAATTAAGTGGCTGTACATTTGTGAGCCCAGTTCTGGGTTCTCTATTCTATTCCATTGGTCTGTGTGTCTGTTTTTGTGTATTGGCTTCTTTAAAAAATCTGACTTTAAATCTAGAGATTTTCATTGAAATAATACTAAATTTAAATATAACTTCTAGAATGCTATTTGGATATATTTTTATTTAATAATGCTTACTAGGGGCGCCTGGGTGTCTCAGTCAGTTAAGCATCCAACTTCAGCTCAGGTCATGATCTCAGAGTTCATGGTTTCGAGCCCTGCATCAGGCTCTATGCTGACAGCTCAGAGCCTAGAGCCTACTTCAGATTCTGTGTCTCCCTCTCTCTCTGCTCCTCCCCCACTCATGCTCTGTTTCTCTCTGTCTCAAAATAAAAAAAATATAAAAAAATTTTTAAATGCTTACTAAAATCAAATACATGATAAGATTCTCTATATGGCACTAAAAGTGTGTTGCTTTTATTATGGTTTTAAAAACTCTCCTTTCCTACAATCTCTTTTACTCAAGGTGAAGGGTAGTAATAAGCATACCCTAGAAGTTTCATAAAGGACAGGAAAAAATGCGTTCAGAGTTGATATTGTAGGCAAAGTATTGATCTTCATTGAATGTGTCAAAACATGGATGGATGAATAGACAAATGATTAAATCTCTGATTCACCTCTTGAACTAGGTTTGAAACCAGTCTAACTTATTTTCTCTATTCAGTTTTCAGAAAAGAGATGCCAGAATTTGCTACATATCTATGGAAGTAGTTCAAATATATATAGAAAATGGCACTGTATCCCTTCATAAAGTTTGAGAAAGGGAACACTAATGCTTGAAAGCAATTGAGGGTGCTAAAATTTTACAAAGGAAAAAATTTTTTTACAAATTTTATACATGATAAGTTATAAATGCCACTATTTATGTGAAATAAATCTAGAGAAATAGAGAGATTTAAAATGTTAAACTAGAAAAAGTAAGTGAGGGAGCTCTATGTTAATAAGATCATGCTCTGGTTGTTTTGAAGGGTTAATGTGTAATACAATGCAAGCAGCTCATGTTGGAAAGCAAATTCAGTTTCCTTAGTTTTTCATTTTGGTTCTTTGTTTAATGCTTTGTACAACAGGAAACAGACATCATCAACTAAACAAATAATTAATTTGCTTGTAAAGAATTGTGAAATGTTTCTACCTTTTGTCTGAATAATCTTTTAATTATGTAAATTAGTAAGTACAGAGTGTAAAATTTTATACATCTCTTTCACATTTTACCTACATATTCCTTATTGTTAATGATCCTATTTGATAATGGCTATTGTTCCTGTGGTCATGTTATATATAAAAATAATGATGTTGATACTTTTAAATGCTTATTTGTTGAACATTATGAAACATCAGGTACAAGCTTATTAATTACATATTAACATATATTATAATTCACATATATTATCTATGATGCCTCTAAACCCAGCGATTAAAATCCAGGCTCAAGAAGGTTAAGAACTTGTCAAATTGCATGTCACTAGAGATGACAGAGCTGAGATTCCAACATTATACCATGCTTTCTACCCCTAACACCAATTAGCAGAAATCTGTGCACTAACTTACTTGCTAACAGTGAACATAAAAATAACTAAAATTAATTTTGCATTTTTATATTCAGAGCAACACTTCTAAAATAAAGATCAATACAGTTTTATTTTTTTAATGTGAACAGATCCTGTATTTATAGATGAATAACCTAAGTTATGGGAACTCTGACATCAGCAGTATATTGAATTACATCACATTTATGAATGATGAGATAGTATTGTTTGAGACATATTTTTTGTGTTAATAGCAAACAAAGTTACATGTCAGAATAAAATTGCTCACTAGTTATGTCAAAAAGTACCTGTAACTTTCCTGATGTCATTCTATAATTTTCATTGTGTTGTAAAGACAAGTATAGTAAGAGAGATGTTTTATTGGAACTCGCTGTTTTTATTTGAATTTCCAGTGTTAGGTGATTTTGGATTGTACCACATCTTATGTGTATAAGTGATGTCATGGTCATGAAAATATACCATTCATGGGGATAGTTAATGAAAAAAAATCCTTCTACTACTTTCTGGACAGGGAAAGCAAACTTTGAAACTAGCAAGAAGACAAAAATTGACCTTGGAAATGAAGAGGCCATAACTAAACAGTAGAGGGGTTATAGAATAAACTGGAATTAGCAAAGTGGGTAGCTACATTTTCTACCTCTAGATTATTCTCCCTGAGCACTGCTTTCCTTATATATAAAACAGTAAGTTTAAGTAACATGTCTGCATGGTTTCTTTTTTGTTTATTTATTTTTTAATTTGTGAGAGACAGGGAGAGATGGCATGACCAGGGGAGGATCAGAGAGAAAGGGAGACACAGAATCTAAAGTAGGCTCTAGGCTCTGAGCTAGCTGTCAGCACAGAGCCCAACACAGGGCTCGAACCCATGAACCGTGAAATCATGACCTGAACTGAAGCCGGAAGCCGGACGCTTAACCAATTGAGCCAGCCAGGCACCCCTGCATGGTTTCAATAAAACTTGCTAAAAGAGTGGATTTTAAAAGTTCTCATTACAAGAGGGAAAAAAATTTTTTTTGTAACTATATCAGGTGATGGACTAACTAAATTTATTGTGGTTAATCATTTTATAATATATGTATGCTAACTCATGTGTAGTACAGCTTAGATTTATACAGTGTTTTATGTCTATTATATCTCAATAAAACAAAAAATAAAATACTCAATGGTAAACTTGCACCTGATATTGCAGGTTCAGGTTCTATAACTGTGAACTTAAATATAATGGCAGTGGCTGTTTGACTAAACTACTTTCAGGGCTCTGAGCTTTCAATGTCCCTTACTTTGTTTTTAAATAGATGATGACATGTCTTTAAAGTGTTTTATGGAAGACACATGTTGGAAAATGACTTCTAGACTTGTCTCTACTTTGACAAGTATCTTCTAATAATAATCTGGTTTTCCTATAAACATGTATGCCATTTAGCTATGTTCATTTTTGGTTGAGAACATGTTTGTCAAAACACGTTTTGAATATATTTTTGATTTCAACAATGCCTGCTTTCACAAATACTTGTCTTAATATGCATGTTATGTAAATCTATTGGGGAATACTTCTACACATTTCTACTAAAAAGAATTTTTTTTTAGTTTTTAGTATTTAACGATGTCAATAATTAGTTCAATATATTCAAAGAAATTCTTAAATGAGTACTTATGCTTAAGCCTTTTTTTATTTTTTATATTTTGGCAAAACAGTTCTTTTGGTTTTGATGCAATCACTTAAAATTGTTTATGATGCTTCA
>NC_043706.1:18946134-18953469 GCF_006229205.1 Suricata suricatta | reverse complement strand
GGGGGAAGGGAGGTGGTGGTGATGGAGGAGGGCACTTGTGGGGAAGAGCACTGGGTGTTGTATGGAAACCAATTTGATAATAAACTATTAAAAAAAGAAAGAAAATATTTTGAATAACAATTACAAGTTAAGGATGCTTGTGTTTATTTGAATGGACACCATAACAGGGAGGCATCTTGCATGTGATAAACCGTCTTATTTTTTAATGCAAACTATATTTATTGGAATGAGGTAGAGAACCATGGCAGGAGCTGGGGTAAGGAACATGTTTATATGAATTGAGTTAGAAACCTACTTATCTTAGAAATTGACCACTTTAAAAGTCCTAAGCTAACCATCTTCTATTGGAGTTTGATTTTCCAAATATCCATGGCAGTTGCCCTTAATAACTCAAAATGAGCCCTTAATATCTTTCCCCCTACTGGGGCATCCCAGTAGTGTGTGAGAGTGTGTGAGTGCATCTTGGTTCATGTTGGATACACAGTAAGTTGAAAGTTCAAGAATTTTATTAAGCAAACCAGTAAAAACTAATTAGTTGCCCTTGAATTCTACTTTTATCATCTTATTATGGCACACGTGACTAAATCTGAACCTGTCTGTATAGGTTGGCTCTATTATCTCCATTTACAAGAGTGCAAAAGGGCTGAGGGCAACATCGTAGCCGTTGTGATTTCTGCTTAATAGTCTAAGCTATAAGAGACGTATATTAAGATACATAAATAGAAATGACAAAAATGAGTTAGAATAAGGACAAAGCATGGATGCAGTAAATCTTTTTCAGTGCATCATCTGGTGTATTCTAGTCATATCCAAGTGTGAAAGAAATATCCAAAGCCTCAGCCTGGAGAATATTTTCATTTGAATTTATAACTATGTTATAAAGACATCTTGTTACCACTCCCCTCCCAAAAAAACAAAAAACTGATCAAAGTTTTTATCAAAAGAATAAAATACTCCCTTTCTCAGCCCCTTTCTTCTTTAATAAGACAGAATCTAAATGGCTCTAGACTTTGAAGTGTGTTTCCAATTCAAAAGTATCTATAGGAATTTCAGGCAGTAGAATTAAGGAAAAATCACAACGGCTCCCTTACTGGCTCCACTAACTTCCCTTGATAACTTTGGCTCCTTTAACCTTCCCATGCCTTGGTTTCCTCAGTTGTAAAATGGAGATCATCAAGCCAACCTAAATAGACAGGTTCAGTTTTAGTCAAGTGTGCCATAATGTTCCAAACATGGAGATATAATGAGACAGTAGCTTTTGTTCTACAAAGCCTTCTTCTATATACCCACCTTACCAACTCACAGGGTTCCCAAGTCTTTTGGTTTTGTTTATTCCATTACAAGTTTCTTTGGTGCTTAAGGTCCTTTTTATATAGCTTCCTTACTTGCGGCCAAGAGCCAACAGCACCTAGTTTTCAATTTAAGGAAAGAAAAAAAGACAACATCATAGATGCAAATGCTGTTATTAAATCATCCATTCACTTCCTGCTTTACTGCTAAAACTTTCCAATTCTTCATACCCTTTATCAAAGGGATTATTTTCTAGTTCTTTCCTCATTGTTATAGTCTTTTGGATTTTCTCCAACTTTTGTATACACCACTGACATAAAATGTATCCATTGCTTAATGCATCAGACTAGTCTTGGGTAATGTACCAAGTATGATGTTTAAATGTGATTGAATTGTAGGGTGTAAGCAGACTAGTGTAATATTATTAAAATCTAGCTTTATCATCAATGCTATTGTATTAATGTGTACTTAATATTCCACTGATACAGAAACAGAATAAAAATAGAAACGCAACAGTCTAAATTAAAAACAAGATTAATCTGTGAAAGTTTTCTTGAAGAATGGAAAATATATATGAGGGAGTCAAATGCCTAATGCTTAGACACTGAAAATACAGAAAATAAGTCTAACTCTGCCATTTAGGTAAGTAGAAATGAATGCTATGAAAATACTACAAATTTATTTCTTTTTCCATAGATTAGGTAAAATATATATTCTGGATTTATAATTTAGGGCTGTTGCAGCAGAGATAGCTAACTGTCCTCAAATACCCGGTTTCATATTCTTTTGTTTGTAATAAAGCCCTATGTTTTGTTGGGCACTTAGACGCTCAGAAAAAAAGACTACGTTTTCCAGGAGAGCAATAGCAGCAAGAAATAGGCATCTGACCAGGTTCTAGTCTATGGACTGCAATTAGCACGTGCGTGACCTCCTTATTTCAACTTTTGATGACATAAGGCATGGATGGCAGAGTGAAAAATAGCATGTGATAATGTCAGTCTTATTTTAGACTAGTACACGACAAAGGGATAAATTTTTATTTTGTTTGCACCACTGCGGGATCTTCATTAGAACAGCCAAACACCACTCCTAATTAATACACTATGAAACAAAACTGTCTTTTATCTTCTCATTTTAAAATTTTTATTTTTCATGTTATTTTTGCTTTGAAAAGACTTTAGAACACAACTAGAATTAGTCAAGAGAGAATTAATATTTATTTTTTGCTTTTTGAAATTATATACTACACTTTTACTAACTGATTTATTTAATTTTTAATTTTTTAAAATCTTTACTTCTTTCAAGAGAGACAGAGTGCTAGTGGGGTAGTGGTCGAGAGAGAAAGGGAGACACAGAATCTGAAGGAAGCTCCAGGCTCTGAGCTGTCAGCATAGAGCCAATAAGGGGCTTGAACTCAGGAACTACGAGATCATAACCTCAGCTGAAGTCTGACACTTAACCTACTGAGCCACCAAGGAGTCCCTATTTTTAATTTGTTTATTTATTCTTGAAAGAGAGAGAGAGAGAGAGAGAGAGAGAGAGAGAGAGAGAGAGAGAGAGAGAGAATCCCAAGCAAGCTCTGCACTATCAGTGCAGAGCCCCATGTGGGGCTCAAACTCATGAACCAGGAGATCATGACCTGAGCTGACTGAAATCAAGAGGCAGACACCTAGCTGACTGAGCCACCCAGTCGCCCCTGTACTACACTTTGAAGGTTTTAGACTTCACTTTAACTCTAGAACAACTTGAATGAGAGCCTGCAGAAGGACCAGGTTTCTTCTGAACCTTGGAGTTTGGCAGACAACGTTCAAGGTGAAACACACTATGCTAAGATGTTGAAAACAGATTTATTTACAGCTTTCATAACACAGGTAAAAATGGAAAACAATTTCCAACAGCTTAAAAAATAACAATTTGAAGTCTTGAAGCAGCCTCTTGGTGAATAAAGAATAAAGCGTCATAATTGCTTTTCTGCAGAGGCAAAGGAGTGTATTAAATTTGTTATTCAAATGTGCATTTTGTTGCCTTTATAATAATAAATGTGCTGAATTCTGTTGTTCCCTCATAAGATGAAAAACTATTAAGTATTATTTATTCCAAGACAACTGAAGGCTCTGGAAACACCTGTGATTATAGGTAATTGTTTTATTGCAATTGTTCTTTGGATATAGAAAAACATGTTTATTAAATTGTAGTACTGGAGTTCTGCATGTAAACTTTGGCTGAAGAATGTACCATCCCACTTGGGGAAAAGGGGTGGAAGTAGCCACCGATCACAGAAGGTACTCTTTTGAGCTGATTGGTTGAAAATATCATTAAAATTAGAAAACTCTTACTTAAAAATATCTTTACAGCCCCTGGGCAGCTTATTAAGGGTTAGACAGGCTCAGGTCATGATCTCGCTGTTCATGGGTTTCAGCCCCACGTCAGACTCTGTGCTGACAGCTCAGAGCCTGTAGCCTGCTTCAGATTCTATGTCTCTCCCTTTCTCTGCCCCTCCCCTGTCTGTGCTCTATTTCTCAAAAATAAATAACCATTGAAAAAATTCTCTAAAATATTTCACAATAAAGTATATAGATATGATTTCCTTATTATTTCACATTCCTTAGTCATTAATTTATTAATTTTTATACTTTGGAGACCACCACTAGATGTAGAAAAGTACATTCAAAACTGATGACTGCACATAAAATATCCAACTCTTACTCCCAAAGCAATTAAAAAAAATTTTTATGTTCAGTGCAATTTTGTTGTATAAAATAATTGTGCAATGCTACTGATTTGCTTTTTGAAGTACATTGGTAGTTTTGAATCTAACATATATAATTTACATTGAAATGTGTTTAGTTAAAATACTTGGATTTTCAATTCCTAGACATAGAAGTCATCACAAAATTTTTAAAGTTTGAGTGTTAACTGAAATAACAACATATATATATATATAAATACATGAAGAGTTAATTATATAATATTTTTGAATGCTTTAAAGCAATTCCCTGCATTAAATATATTCCAAGGCATTCTCTGTTAATTAATGTGGAATAGGAGTTAATTCTTTTTCAATAGTTTTTGTGCCAAAAGGCAATCAACAGCACATAAGCATTAATAGAGGCCATTTGGGGGTCAAACAAATAATAAGCAGGCTACCAAGCAGAATGAGGTCATGGAGAACAGATTCTAGCCAGTAAGTCTGCTGGCATAGACAGTTGAATGCAGTCTCACTCTGTTCTACAGGGCTCAGCAGTGATTAGCCCTCACCTGCCATTATACTCATGTCTAAATCTCTCTTTTCTGCCTCTCTTTCTCTTTCTCTCTTTTCTCTCTCTCTCTCTCATTCTGTCTTTCTCTCTCTCTTTTCTCTGTCTATGTCTGTCTCTCTCTCTCTTTCTCACACACACACACACACACGCACACACACACACACACATTACTTAATGAGTTCCACCTTTATGCCAATTTATATGTTGAGAACTAGGGATATAAAGTAAATGAAGAGCTCTACTTTCAAAGATTTAAATTTTAATAATGGTAAGAGGTTCATAGATTACAGTATGTTGTAAAAAAAAATGTGTGTAACATTCCCTTACTCTCTCATCTTGCTTGTTTGTCTACTAGGACTCTGGCATCACTAGAAAATTCCCACAGAAAGCAGTATTTGGGTCTGAAGTCATTCTCCATAATGGCTAAAATTATACACATATTAACTGAGTGCTTATTATATGAAAGGCACTTATTTGATATCTTTACGGGCATTAACTCATGAAATTACTGTAACAACGTTAGTAGTAGACACTATTATTTTCTCCATTTTTTATATGAAGTGTTGAGGCAACCCACAGAGAGGGAAATTGTCCAGTGCCAAGTGGGTAATAAGTGGAGGAGACAGGATTTGAATTCAGAAAGGCTGGTGTATTGGGGCGCCTGGGTGGCTCAGTTTGTTAAGCAGCCAGCTTCGGCTTGGGTCATGATCTCACAGTTGAATTTGAGCCCCATGTTGGGCCCTCTGCTGTCAGTGCAGAACTCTCTTTGGATCATCTGTTCCCCCCTCTCTCTTCTCTCTCTTCCCCTTTCCTGCTGTTCTCTCTCTCTGTCTCTGTAAAAAATAAACATTTTACAAAAAGAAATGCACTTTCATGGAAAGAAAGAGAGAAAGAAAGAAAAGAAGAAAGGAAAGAAGGAAGGAAGGTTGGTCCACAACTTCTTCCATTAATTATTATCTTTTTCTCCTTTACCATGACTTTTCACTTAGATCATGAACAGAACTACTGCTTATGTGTTGTTTTCTTATGATGTTGATCCAGAGTGTGGATGTTACACAGCTCTAAATTGTATGTAATAGCACAGATCAAAGTTTTAGATGTTGGTGAAGTAGCTAAGCAGTTTCACATTTTCACACACACACACACACACACACACACACACACACACACACATAGGTATCTATATATACATATATCTATATCTAGGCATATATACAGAAAGATATATAGATACACAGATATCTTTATACTATAAAGAGCAAAGCCTAAAATCCCTTAATATCTCCTTAAAAATTTGAAACATAGGTTATAACAATTTCACACAGTGTAATTTGGTAATTTTTCTCTTCTTCGTTTATCACTGACAACTCGTGTGCTCCCAGCTCAAAGGAACCTGTAACCTGTGGGATTCATTTCCAGCTACTACTTGTAGAGACCTGCTTTTCTATCACTGGTGGATGTGTTGTGAATACATACTTCACATCCCTGGCCCACTGGTTACCCAAGATCTGACTTGGTCATTGAACTCATAGCCATTGACTCATTGTACTATTCTCAGTTGTTTCCTCCTTCCTTGCTTATTATCTTTCCTAATTACTAATGAGTTTCTGGTAAATTATAACTTAATCATTGGAATTTTTAAAGGTATATTTAATGATGTTGTATCTTCATTTCTATTATTTTTTAAAATGGTGATTTAGAGGAGCACCTGAGTGGTCTCACTTGGTTGAGTATCCAACTCTTGATTTTGGCTCAGGTCATGATCCTAATATTGGGGGACACAGCCCCTCATCAGGCTCACACTGAGAGTGGAGCCTACTTAAGATTCTCTCTCTCTCTCTTCCTTTGCTCTTCTCCTTCCCTCGCTCTCCTTCTCTCTCAAATCAAAAAATAAAAATAAAAAATAAAAAAATGATTGATTAAACAGGCTGACAATTATAACTATAAAAGATGTACAAATATGGGATACTCTACAACACATTCATCTTTCAGTGAATATTTGAACTTTCAAGATATAAAGGAATGCAACATTAAGATTGAACGCTGATGTGAACTATGGGCTCTAGGTGATAATGATGTATTACTTTCAGTTTTTAAACTATAATAAAATCCTCTAGTGGAGTATATTAATAATAGGGGAGTGGGTGGTGAGGTACAGTATAAGGAAAATATCTCTACCTTCTGTTCAGTTTTTCTGTATTACTAAAACTGCTCTAAAAATAGAGTTGATTACAAAGGATATAATGGAAATCCTTGGAGATCATACACAACAAAGGAACTAAAAATCACAATGTACAGTTCATGCTAATATATTGCTCTACTGAGAAAATCTTCCAGTTGAAGTAATGAAAATACCTGAATTTTAATAATTCAAAAGACCGGAAGAAGGGCCTTAAGCCCACCAAGATGGAAAGCTAGAATGGAGACACACCCAACACATGTAATTCTCACATTCTCTAAATACTATTCTGCCTGAAAAGAGATATTACAAAATTAAGTCTCATCTTGGGCTCTGAGCAAGAGAAAATGGTCTCCTAAGAATTTTGGTCTATGGTCATACCTTCTGATGGATCTGAAATTCTAATGCATACTACCCTAATAGCTAAAGACACAAAAAGCAAAAAAATAACTCAACATAAAGCAGACTTATTTTTAGGTCTACTCTAAGCACTTTAAAGTAATTGTGGGGTACCGAATAACAGAGAATGCCAATTCTTTCAGAATAAGTGTCATCATGTAGATTTCAAGAATTCTCACAAACAAAGCTCTGTCATGAATGAGCTCA
>NC_043706.1:18920620-18946034 GCF_006229205.1 Suricata suricatta | reverse complement strand
TGGTTTTCTGATAGAATAACGCACAAATGAGCTAGTACTAAATATATAAACATGGTCAAATCTTGAAAGAAGCAAACAAATATCAGTAGGTCATGTGTGGTATGATAATAGGAAGTTCGATTCATAAACCATAGTGTATTTAGGAAATTTAAAGAAGCTTATGTATGCAGTGAAAGTATAAAATATGGGAATACTGGCATTCACAAGAAAACAATATTATCTGGGGGTCAACTTGGAGGGGCAGCAAAGGCAATTTCATCTCATTATATGTTTAATAATAACTTTTATACATGAGGTGTTAGGAAAACAGATTTTATATCATGGTTTAATTGGAATTGTGACTCTAAAATATTTTAAGATCTTCAAGATAGTTTTTAAAAGAGAAAGAAGAGAGGGAATAAACACACATAATGCTATAGTAGAGAAAAGAATGCATTTGTCTAATCCAAGATGTTTTTTAAAAAATCAGTGGAAGGAGAGGAAAAGATAAAAAGTAGTGAAGTCTGAAATCAGGCAAACTAAGTTCAAAATTTAGCTGTTGTAAGTAGTTTTGTGATTACTACAAGTCATTTCTTTGCTATGGTAAGTTTATTAATTTTTCAAAAGTTTATTATGTATTGTGAGAGTTGGGAACTAGGAGGTGGGCATTTTCTATTCTCTGTTATCCCTAAGTGTTCTTCCAGCCTAATGACTAATGTTTCTTAGTATTTTTTGTGTGCACTAACTGTGTTGCTAACTCTTTGCTAAGTACTATAATGGACACAGTAAAAAAAAAAGTTTTAACTTTGTCCATAAGTCATGTGTTCTCATATCTTATTATTGCGGAAATACAATTATAAATATACCATTTATTTAGGAAATTTAAGCAAGACAACCGAATCCTGAAAATCTGAAAACTGTGATAAAACCTATAAAAAATACAGTTGTGATGTTACTTTTTTCTCTGACCAGGAGATTGACTTTTAAAAAGTATTTCTTTTCACCTTTGTAATGTCATCACACTCTTTATTTATATTTTTTCCACTCATTCTGTCATCCATCAGAAACAATCAGGGATTAAACTGATCTAACTGAATAAACACATGCACCTCATCCCTGAAGCTGAGTATGTTACAGAAGGAGATTTGCCCTCTCAATAGCGAACCGATTTCCACCTGTTGGGTAGCCTTGCGCCTGTGGAGAGTTATTGAACTAAAGGACTTAGGTGGGAAATTTCCAGATTCGAAGTGGATGTTGAATCCCATTTCAGTGTGGAAGTATTTTCCACTCGTTGATAACTTAGGTAGATGGCTTTCCCAGAGCTGTCGAACACTCATGGTTTTCCTAACAGGCTACTGAAACAAGCAAAAATTCTAAGGGAGAAAAATAAACCTTCCACAAATCAACACAGTCACACCCAAGAGTCACTCTAATTAAGAAATAGTTCTTGTGACTTACACTAACATGGAAAGGCTAGATCATATAACCGCAGGTAAATGCAATGAAATGTGAGACAGACTATTTGAATGAGCTACACATTTTCCCTCAAGAACAGAGTGTGTTCTATGCCACAGGTGTTTCAGTAATTGCAGTACGTGAGGAATATATCATGTTTAACAGACCTTGTACACACATTTCCACCTGTGCGGTGCGGTGGTCTAATTTCGATACTTGGAGCTGAGTATCAGATATGCATGATTCCACGTTGTTTAATAAGGCTTAGCCCTCTCAGCCAGTGCCGTAACTCTGGTCTCCTCTTTATTCTGCTATTGATTAGTCGTATGATGGAGTAAATCACTCGGACTTAGCATGTCTACATTTCCTCATGTAAAACAACTCGATATTACAGAAGAGTTTTGCAGACCCTTTAGGACAAGTATAACTTTGATTCCCCCTCAACCAACTGAAACCACAAAAAAAAGGGGGAAATGGAAATTCTTGATTCCAGAAAAATGTGTCTGGGTGGCTGACATTTGTATCAATAGTTCCAAAAGTCCAAAAGGGAAGTGAATTCTGAAAGTAGAAAGGAGTTTGAATACAGCATTCTTGCATCAACTGGATTCCTACAAAAACCCTCAACTTGAGTTATTCCACCAGAAGTCAAATGTCAATGACTCTGGACATGGCCTTAGATGTCACCGTATCATAATGCAGTGCCTCACCTACATACAAAGCACAATCCGCCTGCTTTGTTAAATGATTTAAAATCAATTTATATAAAATAAGAGATAAGATCATATGATTTAAAATACAAGCTCAGGAATGCCTGGGTGGCTCAGTCAGTTAAGAGTCTGACTTCAGCTCAGGTCATGATCTCACAGGTCATGATCTCACAGTTCGTGAGTTTGAGCCCCGCGTTGGGCTCCATGCTGACAGGTCAGAGCCTGGAACCTGCTTCAGGTCTGTGTCTCCTGCTCATCACTCTTTGTCTCTCAAAAATAAATAAACATTAATTTTTTTTAAATGCAAACTCAACATCACATAAACATAAGAAAAGAAGTATACTTTTATAAAAAACATGATCTTTCACTTTGCATTTGTTGGCAGCTAAGACACAGGGTGCTAAAAGTGTGTGTATGATTCTCACTGCCAAACAAAAGGAAAACTAGTGTTTTAATAAGTTAAGCAATTACATTATCATGGTGTTTGAGGTTTCTCATTTCATTGTGTTCCTACACAAGGAACATTAAGTTTTCTCTGTGAAATTTCCTTGATTTACAATATAATTTAAATCCATATTTTGTGTAAATGGAAAAACTGGCCCCAATCCCCCACTCCTTAAATTCTTGCCTCTTGCCATGTCAGTTTGAAGGGCTCTTCTGTTCTTACTCTGGCCGCAGCCATGGCGTTGCTTCAGCTACAAGATTCTTAGCAAATGTAATACACACAGAGGATTGAAAAGTGTTTGCACGATTGGGCGTGATCTCTCTCAAGCCTTTGCCTTTGCCCTGAAAACATGCCTTGGCCGGAAGAAAGACACAATGAACAGGGCTAGGTGTCCCAGGCTTGAAAGTCAGGATCTCTGAGAAGAGCCACCAGTGACCCAAATCCTGGACCCATTAAGGCCCCCCGCAGCCAGGGTTGGTAGAGCTGTCTCAACAACCACCCAGGATATTTCAGCTTACTACATACTCTATGCCACCGGGGATTTTGTAGCAAATAATTTTGCAGCAAGAGCTAACTGGTATGTGTATGTTTTATGGACGTCTGAGGTATTCTCTCCTCATAATCCTGGACAGAGGACTTCATTTTGAAATTTATAAAACCAGTCTAAACACATTTTTATTTTAATTCTAACATTGCCTTTTATCAAAATGAGCCACCATAAGATCTTGCCATCTGAACTATTTTTCCAGTTTATGGTGTTTGTGGGTATTTTGTTTTTGTTTTTGTTTTTTTATCCAGACAATGTCAGCCAGGGGCCACTGAACAATAACCTAGTCAACGTTGACTGCAATAGGTAACAATTTGATTTCCCTACTTCTTGAAAGGATTACTTTTCAATGTGCTAATTGATAGCACTTTTTATTCTGGGGTGAGGCTTATGGGGGATGGGTCCAGGGGTGTCCCTCAGGTAAGTTAAATTCATGGAGGAACCTGTGAGAGGGAGCCCACAATCATCTGCACGTTGATGTATGGCATTCTTTTCCACACGGAGATATGGAAGTATCTTGGCCAAAGTCAGAGACCTGAATAGTGTGTCTGGGATTCAGAGTCATTCAGGCTGCTCTTCTATTTAATTGATATGGTCAAGCCAAATGAATGGTCACCATTTGGAGTCAATACAAAGGGGATTCTGTATTGCAAGGTATGTTGACATAAGTTAATGCTTCCTTGCAATGGCACACGTAGACAGTGTAATATTTGTTCACTGCATATAGTTAACAGTGATCTGTTCACATGGAGGAGCCATGTGCCCATTGGATCTGAAAGCCAACAGCCCCTACTGCCTGGCCCTTGGGGAATAAAAATTCATATATTGGTTCCAGTGTTAGCTGTTCAACTAATTTTGGTTGAGAATGTCTGGAGTAGATGACTCCAATGACCTTTATGACTTTCTGGCTCTGTAACCAGAGACACTTATGTTTCATAAGGTAGGATGTAGAGAACAGTTTATGATGTTAGAAGTTTTGACTCTTCCTAAAATGGCCAACTTCTTGGAGAAGTTGTTTAACCTTTTGAATTTCTGATTTTCATCTGATGAATGGAGAGCTACAAAAAAGTGGTCTTTAAATGTCTTCCTGATGTTAAACATTATACTATCAGTGTGTATATTAATGCTTGACTATTGCTAACAAGGTTTTTATGTCTTGGGTTTGGGAGAAGGAAGAAGACCAAACATTCTATAATGATCTGATAAATGATTATATTGTAACCATCTTAACTTCCTAGACATACTGTATCTAGGTTATTAATGATGAGCCTTTGATTAAATGCTCGATTTCTACAGCTTGCTAAAAGTCAAAATTAACAAATCATCCTCTCTTCCGTATAACTTTTCTATGCCCAAAACACACTTATGTCATTACCACTTGAATTCAGGAATATAGATAATTAAATTGAAATATTTATTCAAAATATTTAAATTTACAAAATGCAAATATATAAACATGCCACATCTCCACAACCTTCATATTAATAGGTATATATTAATAATGTGATGCATTAAAAATGCAATCACTAAAGACATTGGAGAAATGTAAAGTGCTAATATTTTTAATATATAATCCCTACAATCATATTAAAGTTTTAGAAAACAGAAGGATTTTGAATTTTGAAACATCACAAATCAATACATATCAATATGCTATGGGTTTTACTCTATGCTTTAACAAGTAGTACTAAGATTTTTTATTGTTTACCTAAGATAATTACAAATAATTGTTGAAATATGGAATAAAAGGAGATTTCAGATTTTTTAAATTTTTTTGTTTTTATTTACATGCCAGTTAACATAAAGTGCCATATTGGTTTCAGGTGTACGATTTAGTGATGCAACAATTCCATACAACACCTGGTGCTCATCAAGACAAGTGCCCTCCTTAATCCTCATCACCTATTTCACCCATCTCCCCACCCACCTCCCCTCTGGTAACCATCAGTTTGTTCTCTGAGATTTCAGACTTTTTTTTATCCAGTATATGGTAAAAAAAAAAAAAAAGGAATAGGAAGGAAATTAGAAAAGAATTATTACTGAAAACACACTGTGACTTAGGAAGAAATTAGATTGAAAAATAAATAATAAAACAAAATTAATATCATCTTTTATATTATTACTAGATTTAGCTTAAAAAGGTAGGGATTTAAAATTTCATAAATTTATATCCCCAAAGTCACCCCCAGACTACTTACACATGTTTGCCTACATTTATCGTGTGCATCTGTATTTTTATGACATGAACATTGTGTTGGGAACTCAGACTCTTTCCCTCTTAGTCTCTTTAATTGTCTTTGAGCATCTGCCTTGACCTTGGAATTTACATTTAGATGCTTCCAAGACTGGACTAGTATGTGCTGGGTTTAGAAGAGCACCCACTTTTCTGAAGTTTAAAGTTTAAAACTTAAAATAAGTATCCAGAGCCTACTTTGATCCAGGAAATTTGCTAGGTAATGAGAGACTTTAAAACAGCAGCAATATTCCTTGCCTTAAGAAGCATCCCATTCATTCATTCATTCATTCGCTCATTCAACTAGATTTCCTTCCTCTAAATTGCCTTTCCCAATGACTTACAGTGCTGGCAGGTGTGGATGCAAAACTCACTAGGAAGCAATCTCTTCCCTGGGGTGGACACTGATGTTTATTTCTTGTTATCTTCTCCTTCCTCCATTATTTACAAAGCTCTGACTTTGTTCTGTTAGAAAAACTGACTTTCTCCCTGCAGGTTATGATGATCATGTGACTCTGTTCTAAACACTGAGGTGCAAATGTAATGGGTAAAGCTTCTGGAAAAGTAATGCTTTCCTGCAAAAGAGAATCACATAGAGGCGTGCATGCGCGCGCACGCACACACACACACACACACACACACACACACACACACACACCTTTTTACCATTACCATTACCATTCTCTTTCTTCCTGCCTGGAATGGAGCTGTGATGTGTGAACGTGAAACAGCTGTATTGGTGAACACAAGGACTAAAGCCACAAGCCGAAGATGGTAGATGAGGAAGCTAAACATGGTCTGGAACTTTGAAAAACTCCCAAGGAGCTCTGAGCAATGACTGACCACATCTTGATTTCTTGTGATGTCAAAAATATACAGCCTCACATGCCTCCTGTACTCTCCTTTTCTCAGGAAAGATTCCGTTATATCTATTCCTTTCTTTTGATTTATATGATTTTTTTGTCTCAAAATTTTAAAGGAAATAAGTGGGCATTTTCTGATGAACACAAAAGATGGAAAGAAAGAACTGATATGAGGAAATTTTAATACAGAGAGTTGCCTAAGATGAGTAGTAGGGTTGGAAGGAAAATAAACGTTCTAGAAGTCAGGTATGTTAGCTACTTGACCATACAATTCACTTTAAGAATCATACACCCATATGTAGTGTAGAAAAAACTGATGAATTCAATCACCCAAATTAGTGAAAATTTACATTTTCTTTAATGTTAAGATGTAAGTCAGCTTTGCTGTCATTATTACCAGAAGGAAAAAGTGGGTTTTCTCTTGGCCTTCACACCTTTGCATACTCCTGTTCCAGTCACCACGAGGCGAGGAGTAGGAACAGAAAGCAAAACACATCCTCTCGCAAACTCTCAGTAACTAAACGAGACATTCAAACATAGTACTTATTGTACCTTTAAAATGAGTATGTCAAGTTTCCCTTGGGTAATTAAATATTTTCATATTTAAAAAGCTGGTCCTCATTTGGTTACAAAGTATTACAAATCTTCATAGAGTCCTACTGCCTATATCCTTAGAAAGTGAATATGTATTTTGGTAAAACTGATATTTTGGACCTGGAGGGTCCTTGGCTCAAATTCCATCCAAGAATGCTTATTCTGTACACCCACATATGCCATTGGTTAGCATGCTCTAATTTTCTTTTTTTAAAAAAACTGATCCTATTGGTGACCTAAAGGCCTTTTTGTGTTTTTCTAGTAACATAAGGGAAAGAAGAGGGGGAAAGGTATCTGGGAAAGGGGAAAGTTGTTGGATTTCTGCAGCTTCTTTCAATATAACACATCCCTTTCTAGAATCTCCTTTTCCTCCTAATCTTTCATAGGAGGAAATTTTTAACTTTCAAGATCTGGGACAAATATTTTTATGTTTGGTTAGTTACTGATGCAGTGACTTTCTACATTTTTTTTGCTATGGTTATAAACATTCTAAAGTCACAATTGTGTATGAACAGTTTAGGGAGAGATTTAAAAAAAAAAATAGAGCTGTGCCTGGCTGGCTCAGTCAGTAGAACATGGGACTCCTTTTTTTTTTTTTTTTTTAAAGCTTATCTATTTTTGAGAGACAGAGACAGACAGAACATGAGTTGGGGAGGGGCAGAGAGAGACACACACACACAAAATCTGAAACGGGTCTGATGCAGGGCCCGAACCCACGAACTGTGAGATCATGACCTGAGCTGAAGTTGGAGGCTTAACCAACTGAGCCACCCAGGTATCCAGAACATGGGCCTTTTGATCTGGCAGGCTGTAAGTTCTAGCCCCACGTAAGGTGTAGAGATTACTTAAAAATAAAATCTTTCAAAAAAGTAGGAAGAAGCTAATAGTATTGATAAACATTCAAAGAGAGTCACAAATTTAATTCTTTTACTATATATTTATCATTTAGCTCCTCAAACAACTTTGCTTTAAAAAAATCAGTCTAAAGTTTTGTGGTAAGTTTCCCTTAAAGTTATGTTCATAATTCTTGGTGTGAGTTGTGGGCATGTGTGTGGAAACAATTATCATGTTAACACATGATTCATAGCATACATGTTCGCAAATACCTTCAATACGAATATGTTATTTCTTCCGTATGAGGTTTAACATTCCAGACTGTTTAAAAATACATAAAAGGAGTAATAGGGAAAACAGATGTTCATGCAACTTGCATAGTAATTAATAAAAAATAAGAAATATAACCAAATAAGATCAATCCTGGACAGTGCTAATTAGTATTTGGTGTATAATAGTCAACTCTAGAAGAAAAATATTTGGGTATTTAGACTGGCAGTTTTAATGCTGTGAGACAGGTACTTACTAGGAAAAACACCTGTCGCTAATGTTACCAATTAATGTAACTTTATGGTAGATCTTTATGAGTCCAAATCTCACACCTTTATATTGCCTTACATGTCATTAATACCACAACACCAAAGACAGTCAAATTAACACTGATTTACAACTTCTCGTATAATGCCTCAAATAGTTAATTTTCAACTTTTTTTGTCCTTTTTGTCTCCTAGCCCTAGTCTTCCTTCTCCTCCATTTCTCCTTTTCCTGTCTTCTCCTCCCCTTTCTCCTTCTTTATTTTCCTTCCCTCCCTGTTTTTCCTTTCAAATGTATCAGCCAAGCTAAGTTATGTTTTAGATACAGATCTTAAAGATACAATAATATTTTATGGCACTACCACTGAAAAATAAACTGTGTTTCACTTTTTATATCAAAAGGAGGTTATATTTTGCTTTGACAGATGTATGTTTCTTATATCACAATAATAGTAAATTGGCCATACAGGACAGTTTAGTGGAAATGGAATTTTACAACTTAAAATTGCATATTGATTTCTTTACTAGTTCTTCTTACTTTTTTGGTACTTAGAACCTTAGGGGAGAAAATCTGCTAGGCAAAAATTCCAGATATTTTTTTAAATCTACTTATGGAAATCAATTGCCAGCTAATTGGAAATTTCTCTATAATTAAAAGAAAAAACCTAGAAATATATTCCCTACAAGGCTGAAGAAAGGTTTTGGTGCTCCAGTGTTCAGTCTCCGAAGCTGGTAGTGCACTGACAATGGGAAGTAGAGAAGTAATGGGCTCAGCTGTGACTGTGCCCCAAACCAATCTGGTATTGACTCTGGTTATTGCAGATCAAACAATTTTCTTTTGTTTTGCTTGGGCAAAGACCCAAACAAAGTCTTGAACAGACTAGAACCCAAACTCATCCTTTCTTCCTTAGTTCCTTCCTTCCTTCCTTCCTTCCTTCCTTCCTTCCTTCCTTCCTTCCTTCCTTCCTTCCTTCCTTTCTTCCTTCCTTCCTTTTCCTTTTCCTTCTTTCCTTTTTCTTTTTTCACTTTAGTTATGTAACAGCACTGAGAATGTGATGTTGGTGGTTAATTCTTTGACTCACAGGTTCTGTGGACTAAGATTCCTTGGGATCTTCTGTGGAAAAGAAAGTCCAGTCCCAAAACCACACACGCCATACCTGTCCCAGTCAGATCTAGAGAGCAAACTGCAACAGTAGAGTGGCAATACGTAACCAAATGCAGGAGTTTCTGGCTCAGGAGGAATGCTGTGGGAGGAGGCTGTTGAACAAAATGTTAAGAGCAAAAGGAAGAAAATGCACAGGTTTGGATGATAATTGCAGTAAAAGGTAAAGAAAACTTAAGAGTTTCATGATGGCTCAAAATCCAAGACCCAGATTCATAGTTACTCACTCCCTGGCATAGATCCAAGTATTTAAATATGCACAAAATAAATTATCTGCTCTAGTTAATAAAAAGTTCACTTAGAGCAATTTATAGGCACAAGCAAAACATAAATACTTTGGTTTAGAAATGTGGCTCTTATCCATGATAAGAGCATGGCTTCATGATGTCCTCTTATTTCCCCAAGAAAGCATGATCTGGTATGGGGGCACCTGGGTGACTCAGTCAGTGAGCAAAGAACTCTCGATTTATCTCCCCAGTTGTGGGTTTGAGCCAGACTTCAGATTATATACACTGACAGTGCAGAACCTGTTTGAGATTGCCTCCCTCCTATCTCTGGTCCCTCTCTTCCCCCTTCAAAATAAACAAATTAAACTTAAAAAAAGCGTGGTATTATGGTTTGTCAGATCATAAATGCCACCAGCTATAAACTGAAGGAGTGAAAAGTAGACATTTAAAAGAAAAAGTGTAGGTTAACTGTTTTGATTATGATTTAGTATGTGGTCAGGCTTTTCACGTAAAATAACCTCCTGTTATGTAATTTTAATGGGAAATATAAGCAGCACCTTAATCTCATTCTGTGTATTCATGTGGATGCTATCCATTGGCAAAGCATAACCTAGATGTGGTTCTTAGAAATCGGGCCACCTTAGTGAGTCACTGGGGACCAATGGACAGTACAGAGCCTCTCTGATTATTATGCGATCATGATGTTAGAAGGGATCTATTTTGGTTCCTCTTTCATAAGCTTAAATGTTGTTCTGCTTTGATATAAAAGAAATCTTTTATTTTCTCCAGCTTTATTGAGATGCAATTTTATACAGAAAACTTCCTATAATTAAGGTATCCGACTTGGTATGTTTGGACATATGCATATACTCATACTGCTATTGCCACAATCCAGATAATAAACACACCCATCACCTCCAGGTTTCACGAGATCTCCTTGGTTTTGCTTTGTTTTGTTTTGTTTTGTTTTGTTTTCCGGTGTGTGTGTGTGTGTGTGTGTGTGTAAAGAATATTTAACATAAGATCTATCCTCAACAAATTTTTAAGTACACAACACCTCATTGTTAACTATAGGCACTATATTGGACAACGTATCTCTAGAACTTACTTATCTTATATCTGCTACTTTCTACCCATTGAACAACAACTCCTCTTATAGACCTCTCTCCACCCCCTGGTAACTACCATTCTATTATCTACTTCACTACCTTTGAATAATTTAGATACTTCATAGAAGAAGAAGAATATGCTATGTCATCTGCTTTGTAAAACTACTGTAATTAATTCAACACAATTGTCTACTTCAATTTCAGAAAACTTTAATTGTTTAGAAACAGTTCACTTAAAAATATTAAATCTTTGTCTTTATGGCTTCTATTTATTTTAATTCTGCCCAATGAGACCATCTAAGATAAATCTCTCACAATAAAGAAATCAGTGACTAATTGAGATCTCTGGCCTTCTCTCTCCCTCTCTCTCTCTCTCTCTCTCTCTCTCTCTCTCTCTCTCTCTCTCTCACACACACACACACACACGCACGCAGCGCATCATGTCTGGTGAATATCTATTAATCCTTTTATCAAGATCAACCTTATTCCCATGAGAAGCCTCTTCTTTACGTTCTCATAAGATCCTATTCTGCTTCTCACATAGCAGTCTCAGCTTTATCAAATACAATTAACTATTTAAGGTTATGTCCTCTCTACTGGGCAGTAAACACTGCAGGAGAGGAAAAGATGTTTATATTGCTCCAAAATGTATTCCTGCCACAGAGCACAGTACCCTATACCAACTAAGCACTGAGCAAATATTTGTGAAAACAAGTAAACGAAGAGTGCAGGGAAGAGGAGTGATTGGTTAAGACAGTGGGATCTGAAAACAAGAAGACTTACATACCACTTTATTGAGTTTAAATGGTATTCTTCAGTTAATTGGAAATCATGGAAGGTTTCCGACGAAGGAATGCAAGATAAGAGGATGTCACTACTGAGTGGGACCACACCCATTTAATTCACCACCTACATTAAGAAATAGAACATCATCAGCCCACAGATTATCATTTTCTACCCACCTTGGCCAGGACTAGTCCTTCTTCCCAAAACTAATCACTCTCCTGGCTCCTAACACCATGGAGTACTCTTGCCCTTGTTTGAATTTTGTGCAAATGGAATCAGGCAATATACCTGACTGGCTTTTGTTTTTATTACATAATTAATTTATTCAAGTTTAGAATACTTCTTTTCTTATACTTTGTTGTCAAGTTAGTTTGCATATAACACCCAGTGCTTATCCCAACAAGTGCCTTCCTCCCTGTCCACCCCTCTTCTCCCCATCCCCACTCTCATCAGCCCTCAGTTTGTTCTTAGTATTCAAGAGTCTCTCATGGTTTGCCTTCCTCCCTCTCTTCAACTCTTTTTTCCCCTTTCCCTCCCCCATGGTCCTCTGTTAAGTTTTTCCTGTTCCACTTATAAATGAAAACATATGGTATCTGTTCTTCTCTGCCTGACTTATCTCACTTAGCATAATGCCCTCAAGTTCCATCCACGTTGCTACAAATGGACAGATTTCCTTCTTTCTCATTGCCATGTGTATTCCGTTGTAAATATAAACCACATCTTCTTGACCCATTTGTCAGTTGATGGACACTTAGACTCTTTCCATGATTTGGCTATTGCTGAAAGTGCTGCTATGAATATTGGGGTACATGTGCCCCTATGCATCAGCACTCCTGTATCCCTTGGGTAAATCCTTAGCAGCGCTTTTGCTGGGTCATAGGAGAGTTCTATTGTTAATTTTTTGAGGAAGCTCCATGCTGTTTTCCAGAGCAGCTGCACCAGTTTACATTCCCAACAGGAAGGTGCCTGTTTCTCCACATCCTTTCCAGCATTTATAGTCTTCTAATTTGTCCATTTTAGTCACTCTGACTGGCGTGAGATGGTAACTCAGTGTGGGTTTGTAATCCCCTGATGATGAGTGACACTGAGTGTCATTTCATGGGTCTATTGGCCATCTGAATGTCTTCTTTGGAGAAGTGCCTATTCATGTCTTCTGCCCATTTCTTCACTGGATTATTTGTTTTTCCAGGTGTGGCCCTTTATCCGGTATGTCATTTGCAACTATCTTTTCCCATTTCATCAGTTGCTATTAGTTTTCTTGATTGTTTCCTTCACAATGCAGAAGCCTTTTATCTTGATGAGGTCCCAAAAGTTCATTTTTGCTCTTGATTCCCTTGCCTTTGAGGATGTGTCAAGTAAGAATTTGCTGCAGTTGAGATCAAGGAGGATGTTCCCTGCTTTCTCCTCCAGGATCTTGATATTTTCCTGTCTCACATTCAGGGCCTTTATTCATTTAGAGTTTATTTTTGTGTATGGTGTAAGAAAGTGATCTAGGTTCATTCTTTTGCATGTTGCTGTCCAGTTCTCCCAGCATCACCTGTTAAAGAGGCAGTCTTTTTTCCATTGGATACTCTTTTCTGCTTTGTCAAAAATTAATTGGCCATACATTTGTGGGTCCAATTCTGAGTTATATATTTTATTCCATTGGACTATGTGTCTATTTTTGTGCCAATACCATACTGTCTTGACAATTACAGCTTTGTACTAAAGGCTAAAGTCTGGGATTTTGATGCCTCCCGTTTTGATTTTCTTCTTCAATATTAGTTTGGCTATTCGGGGTCTTTTGTGGTGTCATACAAATTTTGGGACAGTTTGTTCTAGCTTTAAGAAGAATAGGTCCAATTTTGATTGGGATTGCATTGAATGTGTAGATTGTTATGGGTAGTAATGACATTTTAACAATATTTATTCTTCAGATCTGTGAGCATGGAATGTTTTTCCATTTCTTTGTGTCTTCTTCAATTTTCTTCATAAGTTTTCTATAATTTTCATACAGGTCTTTTATATCTTTGGTTATTAGCTTTATTCCTAGGTATTTTATTTTACTTTTTTTTTTTTTACAATTGTGAATGGGATCAATTTTTTAAATTTCTCTTTCTGTTGCTTCATTATTGGTATATAAAAATGCAACTGATTTCTGTACATTGATTTTGTACCCTGTGACTTTGCTGAATTCATGGAGCAGTTCTAGGAGGCTTCTGGTGAATTCAGTTGGGTTTTCCAAGTAGAGTATCATGTCATCTGCAAAGAGTGAAAGTTTGACTTCATCTTTGCCAATTCTGATGCCTTTTATTTCCTTTTGTTGTCTGATTGCTGATGCTAGGACTTCCAGCATTATGTTAAATAGCAGCAGTGAAAGTGAACATCCCTGTCGTGTTCCTGATCACAGAGGGAAAGCTCTCAATTTTTCCCCATTGAGGATGATATTAGCTGTGGGCTTTTTAATAAACAGTTTTTATGATGTTTAAGTAAGTTCCTTCTATCCTGACTTTCTCAAGGGTTTTTATTAAGAAAGGGTGCTGTATTTTGTCAAATGCTTTTTCTGCACCTATCAAAACTATCATATAGTTTTTATCCTTCCTTTTGTTAATGTGATGTTTCACATTCATTGATTTGCGATTATTGAACCAGGCCTGTAACCCAGGAATGAATCCCACTTGATTATGGTGGATAATTCATTTTATATGCTGCTTAATTTTATTTGCAAGTGTCTTGTTGAGGATTTTTGCATCCATATTTATCAAGGATATCGGTCTGTAGTTCTTTTTTTCACTGAGTATCTGTTGGTTTGGGAATCAAAGTGATGCTGACTTCATAGAATGATTCTGGAAGTTTTCATTCCATTTCTACTTTTTGGAATAGCTTGAGAAGAATTGGTATTAACCCTGTCTTAAGTCTCTGGTAGAATTCCGCAGGGAAGTCATCTGTCTCAGTGCTTTTATTTGTAGAAAGATTTTTGATCACTGATTCCATTTCTTCACTAGTTATGGGTCTGTTCAGATTTTCTATCTCTTCCCATTTGAATTTAGTGCATGTGTGTTTAAAAATTTGTCCATTTCTTTTAGGTTGTCCAGTTTGTTGGTATATAATTTTTCATAATATTCCCTGATAATTGCTTCTATTTCTGAGGGATTAGTTGTAAAAGTTCCATTTTCATTCTTGATTTTATCTATTTGGGTGCTCTTTCTTTTCTTTTTGAGAAGGCTGGCTGGAGATTTATCAATTTCGTTTATTATTTCAAAAACCCAACTCTTGTTTCCATTGATATGTTCAACTGTTGGGTTTTTTAAATTCTATATTGTTTATTTCTGCCCAGATCTTTATTATTTCTCTTCTTCTGCTGGGTTTGGGGTGCTCTTGCTGCTCCTCTTCTAGTTCTTTTAGACACGCTGTTGGATTTTGTGTTTGCACTTTTTTTAGTTTCTTGAAATAGGTCTAGAGTACTATGTACTTTCCTTTGCCTTTGCTGCATCCCAAAGAATTTGGATTGTTTTATTTTCATTTGTTTCCATATATGTTTTAATTTCTTCTCTAATTGTCTGACTGGCCCATTTGTTCTTTAGTAGGGTGTTCTTTAACCTCCATGTTTTTGGAGGTTTTCGAGACTTTTTTCTGTGATTGACGTCAAGTTTCTTAGCACTGTGATCTGAAAGTGTATATGGTATGATCTCAATTCTTTTATATTTATTGAGGGCTGCTTTATGACCCAGTATGTTATCTATCTTGGAGAATGTGCCATGCACACTCGAGAAGAAAGTGAAATCCATAGCCTTCAGATGTAGAGATCTAAATATATCTGTCAAATCCATCTGGTCCAATGTGTTGTTCAGGTCCATTGTTTATTTAGTGATTTTCTGTTTAGTTGATCTATCCATTGCTATAAGTGGAATATTAAAATCCCCTGCAACCAGCACATTCTCATCAATAAGATTGTTTCTGTTTGTGATTGTTTTATGTATTTGGTTGGGTGCTTCCGTTTTCGGTGTGTAGACATTTATAATTTTTAGCTCTTACTGATGGATAGACCCTGTAATTATTACAGAATGCCCTTCTTCATCTCTTGTTACTGCCTTTACCTTAAAGTCCAGTTTGTCCGATATAAGTTTGGCTACTCTGGCTTTCTTTTGACTTCCAGTTGCATGATAGATATTTCTCCATCACCTTACTTTCAATCTGAAGGTGTCTTCAGTTCTAAAATGAGTCTCTTGTAGACAGCAAATAGATTGATTTTGTTTCTTTTTAATCCATTCTGATATCCTATGTCTTTTGATTGGAGCATTTGGTTCATTTACATTCTGTGTTATTATTGAAAAATATGTGTTTAGATTCATTGTGTTCTCTGTAGGATTCATGGTTGTAGTGGTGTCTCTGGTAACTTGTGTTCCTTGCAACATTTCCCTCATAGAGTCCCCCTTAGGATTTCTTGTAGGACTGGTTTAGTGGTGATGAATTCTTTCAACTTTTGTTTGTTTGGGAAAACCTTTATCTCTCCTTCTATTCTGAATGACAGGCTTGCTGGATAGAGGATTATTGGTTGCATATTTTTTCCTGCAACCAAATGAGGATTTCCTGCCATTCCTTTCTGCCAAGTTTCAGTAGATAGGTCTGCAACTATTCTGATAGGTCTCCCTTTGTATGTTAGGGCCTTTTATCCCTAGCTGCTTTCAGAATTCTCTCTTTATCCTTATATTTGTGATATCGTGCAGAAAGTTGATTCAAGTTACATCTGAGTGAAGTTCTCTGTGTTTCTTCGATTTCAATGTTTTCTTCCCCAGATTGGGGAAGTTCTCAGCTATAATTTGTTCAAATACCCCTTCAGCCCCTTTCTCTTGCTCTTCTTCTTTTGGAATTCCTATGATAAAGATATTGTTCCATTTGATTGCATCACTCAGTTCTTGAATTCTTGTTTCATGCTCCTGGATTAATTTATCTCTCTTTCTCTCAGCTTCCTCTTTTTCTATAATTGTGTCTTTTAATTAACCTATTCTCCACTCTGCTTCTTCAATCCATGCAGTGTCTGCCTCCATTTTATAATACACCTCATTTACAGCATTTTTTAATTCATCACAACTATTTTTAAGGTCCCTAATCTTCATAGCAATAGCTTTTCTGGTGTCTTCCATGCCTTTTTCAAGCTGAGCAATTAATTTTATAACTATCATTCTAAACTCTTGGTCAGTTATATTCCTTATATCTGTTTTGAGCAATTCTTTAGCTGTCACATCTTCCTGGAATTTCGTTAGAGGAAAGCTCTTCCATTTAATCATTGTGGCTAGCTTTCTGTCTCTTGTAAGTTTTAAAAGCTTGTTATGCACTCTGCACCTGTGAGTTCTGCTATATTAAAGGAGGCTCATTGACTGTCCACAGCCTGTCCATTCAGGAAGTGTTTTCTAATGGTGTCCCTTGGTCTCACTTGTTGTGCCTTTGGTTATTTTATTTCCCTACTCATGATATTTGGGACTCTCCACCATGTACTCTTTGGCTTATTTCTTGAGGTAGTCTTGGAAAGGAAAACAAACAGACAAACAAACAGGGAACAAAAGCATGCAAATGCTGAGACAAACCAAACAAACAAGCATACCAAAAGGAAAGCAACAACAACAACAACAACAACAACAACAACAAGAACAAGAACAACAGAAGACAAAGGGCAGTCTAAAAGCATAAAACCAGAAACCCCAGCTACATATAAAAAGCAAGGTGGAGGCAATGCTGATGGAAGAGCATATATAAAGAAATGACAAGGGTGGGGAGAAAGAGAAATTGAACATTGACCAGGCAGAGAGACTAAAAGGCTTAATTCAGGAAGAGAAAAAGGAGACCATGGTAGGAAACAAGGAGACAAAAATGAAGATAATGTTACCCAGAGAAACCATATAGTCTGATTATTCCAGAGAGATAGAGAAAGGAGGGTGACAATGGAGGTATAGAATATGCATCAAGAGAATGGATTTAATGTGACTGTTTAAGCAAACCAATAACCAGTGTGCCCAGTCCAGTGGAGGGAAGAGATAAGAATGAGACAAGGGAAAATATATCTGAATAGCAAGAATTGATCTAGAGTTAATCATGGCAATGCATCAATGTTGGTATTGCCCCAGGCTTAGGTTTAAAAAAAAACAGGTCTCCTGGGCAGATGGGCATGGTTTGGTGTAGACAGGTCTCGCCTCCACTGTGGGTCCCGCCTTGGTGCTTGTGAGGAGAAAAATGGCAGCACCCCAGTCACTTCTTGAATCAAGTGTTGCAAATCACTTCCTTGGGTCTGATCTCCCTGTGCCTTGGGTGTAGCCAAGGTGGACCATGTTATATGTCCTAGGCCCCGCCTCATTTCCAGATCTTTGTCCACACACCTTAATGATACCACCTGAAACGTAATCCTTAGCCGGCGATCAAGTAGAAGGAGTAAGGGAGCAGTTCTTCCTGGTGCCAACTGGGACCGGGGCCTCCAATCCACAGAAAGCACCATAACTAGAGATAGGATCTCTCTCTGAATGCCCTGCCATTAGAGATGGGATGATAGAATCCTTCTCCGTCCAGGTCCATACTTTTTCTCTTCTCTAGGAACAGTTCTATAAGCAGTTTCAGCCTCTCGTTCTTTTCCTCTCATCTCTCTGTGGAGGGGGCTCCCTCCCCTCCATTCCTCAGGGTCCTGGCCTGTTTTTATCTTCCCTGGTTCGCATTCACACATCTGTGAGTCTGTCTTCTTAGAGGACTCTTGTCTCTTTTCTTCCCAGACTCTTGCAGTTCAGTGTCTTTTAGCTTCAGCCCTTCTTTGTTTGAGAGATGCAGGAAGGAAGTACAGAGCTCCTGATTTCTCCATCATCTTGTCCTTAGTATCCTGACTGGCTTTTTTGCTGAGTACTTTTTAGTGGGATTCATTTATGCTGTTTCTTTTTCAATAGTACATCCAATTAAAAGAGTTAAAGAGTATTTCATTGTGTACGTGGAGCTCAATGTTCCCATTCTACTGTTAATGGGCAGTTGAGTTGTCCTGTGGGTTTGTGGTTTTACTATTACCATAGGACTGGCTTGTTTCAATTCTAGAGATTCACCCAAATCTTTACATCTGTAGCTCCTAGTAGTAATCCATGGAAAGTGTGCTCCATAATTGGTTTAACCATACAGCCCTTTAATATTTTTAAGGTTATTAATTTTTGAAAGAGAGAGAGAGCATACCAGGGAGGGACAGAGAAAGAATCCCAAGCAGGTTCCACACTGTCAGCACAGCATCCAATGCAGAGCTCAATCTCATGAACCTGGAGATCATGACCTAAGCAGAAATTAAGAGTCAGACACTCGACCAACTGAGCCACCCAGGTGCCCTAAACCATACATCGCTGGAAAGGCATTTTGGTACCTTCCAATTTTTGTCTCTCACAAATTAATGCTTCTCTGAACATTTGTGTATAGGTTTTTGTGTAAACATACATTTATTTCTCTGGGATACATGCTCAGAAGTGTAATTGCTAAGTTATATGGTGATTTCATGGTTACTTTTTAAGAAAGTGTTAAACTTTTCCAGGTGGCTGTTTCATTGTACATTCCCACCCCAATGAATGCATAGATGAACCAGTTTCTCTATGTCTTCATCAAATTTGGTATCACATATATCATATATATATATATATATGTCTAATTTTAGCCGTTTTGATAAGTACGTAGTTATAGATTACTGTGGTTTTGATTTACATTTCCTGAATGGCTAATAATGTTAAACAACTTTTCATGTGATTATTTGCTATCTGCATACCCTCTTCAGTAAAATGACTCTTCGTGTCTGTCATATATTTTCTAATTGGAGTTTTATATTAAATCGTTGAGTGTGGGAGTTCTTTATATATTCTAGATACTAATTCTTTGTTTTGTAGGGGAGTAAAATTTTACCTCTACCATCTACCCTCTGGTTTTTGGGCCAGGCCTGACATAAGACTGATTAACAGGGAAAAGGCAGACAGATTTATATAAATTTTATATAACATAGAAGCTCTCTTAAGGAAACAAAGACCCAAATAAATGGTGAAAAATACTTTTTCAGTTGAAAGAAGGGAGGCAGCTCCCGAAAAAGGAACTGAATGATGCAAAAAAAAAATTAACAGAAATGAGAATTATGTTCACAAGGTCTGTTTCTATAGAATTCTCTCAGTCTCCATTTCTCCTCCTTGATGATAAGAATATTACTTTCCTTCTAGGACAAAAAGGGCACTTTCACATGGAAGTGTTTATCTCTTGGTTTCAGGATGAAGAGTGGAGATTAGAAAGCTCTTCCTGCATCTGCTATTTTTTAAGTGCCTTTAGCACAAAATAATCCTTAGGCCAAAAAGCACATATATTAAGGTGGCATATTCTATCATCTTTCAGTTGAGTGTGTGGTTTGAAAATATTTTTTTCTACTTGGATGCTTGTTTTTTAAATGTTTATTATTTATTTTGAAAGAGAGAGAATAAAAGAAGGAGCCTATGTAAGGGCAAGTGGGGGAGGGGCTGAGGGAGAGAGAATACCAAGAAGGCTCCACACTGTCAACACAGAGTCCAATGCAGAGATGGATCTCATGAACCTGGAGATCATGACCTAAACAGGAATCAAGAGTTGGACACTCAACCTACTGACCCACCCAGGCAATGGGGGAACCTGTTTTTTATCCTTTCCACATGGGCTTTCACAGAGCAAACTTTTGATGAGGTCTAATTTATCAATTTTCCTCTTATGAACTATACTTCATGACGAACTACACTTAAATGATGTCAATTTCAAGAATTCTTTAACTAGACTTAGCTTTCTACTATTTTTTCTTATTTTTTTCCCCATAAGTTTTAGAGTCTTACATTTTACATTAATTTCTATGGTCCACTTTGAGACGACTTTTGTATAATGGAAGTCCAAATAGAGGGCGTTTTGTGTGTTTGCTTTGGCCTCTGGGTATCCAGTTGCTTCAACACCATCTTCAGGGCAACACTTTCTTCCATAAACCTTTGTCAAAATCAGTTGAGCACATTTATAGACCATGATTTCTGGCTACGTGATTCTGTTTCATTGATTAATGTGTCTTTTCTCCACCAAGATTACACTGTTTTGGTTACTGCCACTACTTGGTAAGCTTTATACTAGTAATCTTTCCCACTTTATTCTTTCTTTTTAAGTTTATTCATTTATTTTAAGAGAGAGAGAGAATGTGTGTGTACATGCTTGAGTGAGCAAGCAGCAGTGGGACAAAGAGAAGGGAGAGAGCAGGCTCTTTAGTGTCCATGTGGAGTCTGATGTGGGCCTTGAACCCACAAACTGTGAGATCATGCCTTGAGCTGAAACCAAGAGTCAAACATTTAACCAGCTGAGCCACCCAGAAGCCTGCATTTATTTGGATATTGTTTGATTATTTCATGAGCATTTTGTAATTTTCATTGTCTACATCCTATACATGTTTATTAGATTTATACCTACATGCTTTTTGTGGATCAGTTTTAAATGGTATAGAATTTTTAAAAAGTCTTTATTGTGTTCATTTTTTTAACACTTTTATTTATTTTTGAGAGACAGAGGAGAGGAGGAGGAGCAGATAGAGAGGGAGACACACAATCTGAAGTAGGCTCCAGGCTCTGAGCTGTCAGCATAGACCCTGATGCAGTGCTCAAACCCATCAACTGTGAGATTGTGACCTGAGTAGAAGTTAGATGCTTAACTGACTGAACCACCCAGGTGCCCGAGTATTGCATTTTTTAAATGTTTTATTTATTTTTGAGACGGAGAGACAGAGACAGGAAGTGGTGAGGGGCAGAGAGAGAGGGAGACAGAATCTGAAGCAGGCATCAGGCTCTGAGCTGTTAGCACAGAGCCTGATGTGGGGCTTAAACCAATGAACAGTGAGATCATGACCTGAGCTGAAGTCAGATGCTTAACTGACTGAGCCACCCAGCAGTCCCTAAATGGTATTTCATTTTAAAAATATTTGTTTATATATGTTCGTTGATGTTATACAGAAATTGATATGCATGTATGTGTGTGTGTCTTCACTGATGTTATACAGAAATGAAATTATTGTGCATAAACGTGTGTGTGTCTTGAATCTTACAAGCTTGCTGAACTCACTTCTTTTCTTAGATCTTTTCATGATGTACATGTATGTGTGTGTGCGTGTGTGTGTGTCTATGTGTGTTCCTTCAGACTTTCTATGTCATTATCACATCAGCTACAAATTGAGTTCGGTTTTCTTTCTTTCTTCCCAATATCCATGACTTTTATTTCTTTCTCTTGCCTTTCTCTGGTGACTAGAACTTCTACTACTATATTGAGGAAAAGATGTTAGAGTGTCCTTGGCTTATTCCTGATCCTAGGGGAAAACCAACATTCCACTCTTCACCATTAATTATGATTAAATATAATGTAAGTCTAGATTCTTTTGTATATATGCTGTATCAATGTGATACAGTATTTCTCTGTTCCTAACTTGGGAATATATATGACTTGTTATTGGATTTTGTCAAATGCTTTCTCTGTATCAGTTGTTACAATAATATGATTTTTCTTCTTTTGCTTTGTTGAGATAATGGATTTTATCAGTTGATTTTCAAATATTGAGTTAGCTTTGCATACTTGGAATAAATTTCACATGGTCATGCTATATAATTCTTTTTTATACATTTTTGGATTCAGTTTGTTAGTATTTTGCTACTGAAAACCATCTGGACCTGGAATTTCTTTTTTAAGAGCTTTATAATGATAAACTCTATTTGTTTGGGGGATATAGGACTATTCAGATTGCCTAGTTCATTGTGGCTGAGTTTTGATAGTCTGTGGTTTTTAAGGAATTGGCCCATTTCTCCTAAGTTCTTGAATTCACTTCCCATCCACATACATCATTGAACTTGATGTGGTTTTCTTTTAAGCAGCACATAGTTGGATCATTTTTTAAATCCACTCTGCCAATATGTCTTTTGATTGGTGTTTAGACCATTTGCATTTCTAAATAATTATTGATATGTTTGTGGTTACATCTGTCATTTTGTTATGTGCTTTTTCATTAGTTTTCTCCTCTTTGTGTTCATCTGTTTTCTTGTGTATCCATGGATTATTTAAACAGGTTTTTAGGATCCTCTCTTTTTTTAATGTTTTATTTATTTTTGAGGGACAGAGAGAAACAGAGCACAAGCAGGGGAGAGACGGAGAGAGAAGGATACAGACTCTGAAGCAAGCTCCAAGCTCTAAGCTATCAGCCCAGAGCCTGATGCAGGACTCAAACTCACAAACTGTGAGATCATGACCAGAGCTGAAGTCAAATACTTAACCGACTGAGTCATCCAGGTTCTCCTAGGATTCTATCTTGATTAATGTATAGACATACCTCATAGATATTGCAGAGATATTACCTACAGACCATTGCAACATGGTGAATATCACAATTAAAAGAGTCAAATATGTTTTTTGGTTTCCCAATGCATATAAAGGTATGTTTTCACTATACTATTGTCTATTAAGTGTGAAATTGCATCATGTCTAAAACAAATCAATGTACAAGGGACTGGGAGAAATAAACTTCCTGTTATGGAATGAGTAAGTCATGGAAATGAATGGTATGGCATAAGGAATACAGTTCATGGTATTGTAATAGTGTGGTACACTGGAAAGACAATATTTACACTTGTGGTGAGCACAGCATAACATGTAGAGTTGTCGAATCGCTATATTATACACTTGAAACTTATGTAATATTGCATATCCACTGTACTTCAATTTAAGTAAAAAATGAGACAAGTTTATAAAATTAAATTTTATTTTCTTATATACTTATTTCCCTAAAATGACTCTAGGCCAGATCATTTATCCTAAGAGCTACAAGTGAATTTTCTGAGAAAATAATTATATTTTAGACATTTAAAAAGTCTTTTATGAAATATTGCATTTTATTTTCAGATGAAATTTACAAAGTTTTGAAAGATATAGAAGAAATGGATGTTCATATCCCTCTTTCTTTTTAGTTAAGACCAATAAAAAATAAAGAGATACAAACAATAAAATAAAACATAAAAAAAAATACACATACCATGATTAAGAAATACATCATTGCTAGGGGTGCCTGGGTGGCTCAGTCAGTTAAGTGCCTGACTTTGGCTCAGGTCATGATCTCACAGCTCATGAGTCGGAGCTCCTCATCAAGCTCTGTGCTGACAGCTCAGAGCCCCCTTCCTATCCTCTGTCCCCTTCTCTCTGCCCCTTTGTGCTCATTCTCTGTCTCTCTCTTTCTCTTTCTTTATTCCAAAATAAATAAACTAGAAAAAAATGCTACATTGTTAAAACTTATGCTAACCATCATCTGAGTTTTCAGCAAATCAAAATCACTGATTATAGATAACTATAACAAATATATAATAATGAAAAAGATTCAAAATATTGTGAGAATCACCAACATGTGACAGAGAGCCATGAAGGGAGCAAATGCTGTTGGAAGAATGGCACCAAAAGACTTGATCAATGGAGGGTTGCCACAGACCTTTGATTTGTAAAAAAAACAAAAACAAAAACAAAAAAACAAAAAAACAAAAAACCAAAAACCACAGTATTTACAAAGTACAAGAAAACAAACACAATAACACAAAGCACTGTGAAACAAGGTAAGCCGGTATAGTGTTTTTAAGTGTATTTCTACATAGTTTTCATGGTGGTTGACTGGGTATTACAAAGTACACGTATGACTTTTTTTTAAGTTTATTTATTTATTATGAGAGAGACAGAGAGAGAATGAGCAAGAGGAGGGGCAGAGAAAGAGGGAGAAAAGCAAGTGCTGTCAGCCCAGAGGAGCTCGAACTCAGGAAGCATGAGATCATGACCTGAGCTGACATGAAGAGTTGAACACTTAACCAACTGAGCCACGCAGGCGCCCAGTACATGCATGACTTATAAAGATCTATTGGAATAAACATTTTACTACCCCTGAGTGAAGTGTGTGAACCTCATGTTCATTTATATCCACTTCCTTTTTCCTCTTGCAAATATCACTGTTTTAGAAATCAGGTCACCTTAAAATTTCTGTTTCAATCATCACTATTTCTCCCTTCCAGATGTTTCGAGACACCTTCCTTGACCATTTCTTCTCTGAAGAAATTACTGTAGCTGATTTTGAAGGATGATTTGTTAGAGACAAATCCTTTTTGGTTTTGTCTTCATTTTCTCTTTCTCCTTTAGTGATAGTTTTCCCAGGTATAGAATTCATACCTAACAGTTATGTTATGTTATGTTTTGTTTTGTTTTCTGACACTTGGAAAAATACTTTCCTTTCTTTTTTTTAATAGTTTACTGTCAAATTGGTTTCCATATAACACCCAGTCCTCTTCCCCACAAGTGCCCTCCTCCATTACCACCACCTCTTTTCCCCCTCCCCCTCCTCCTTCAATCCTAGGTTCATTTTCAGTATTCAATAGTCTCTCAGATTTTGCATCCCTCTCTCTCCCCAACTCTCTTTCCCTCTTCCCCTCCCCATGGTCCTCCATTAGGTTTCTCCTGGTCTCCTGTTAGACCTATGAGTGCAAACATATGGTATCTGTCCTTCTCCGCCTGACTTATTTTGCTTAGCATGACACCCTCGAGGTCCATCCACTTTCCTACAAATGGCCAGATTTCATTCTTTCTCATTGCCATGTAGTACTCCATTGTATGTATATACAACATCTTCTTGATCCACTCATCAGCTGATGGACATCTAGGTTCTTTCCATGATTTGGCTATTGTTGACAGTGCTGCTATGAACATTAGGGTACATGTGCCCCTATGCATCAGCACTTCTGTATCCCTTGGGTAAATCCCTAGCAGTGCTATTGCTGGGTCATACGGGAGTTCTATTGATAGCTTTTTTGAGGAACCTCCACACTATTTTCCAGAGAGGCTGCACCAGTTTACATTCCCACCAACAGTGTAGGAGGGTGCCCATCTCTCCACATCCTTGCCAGCATCTATAG
>NC_043706.1:18854640-18920520 GCF_006229205.1 Suricata suricatta | reverse complement strand
ATTTGGTTTTTGGGTGTGGAGTTTGGTGAGTTCTTTGTGGATTTTGGATACTAGCCCTTTATATGATATGTCATTTGCAACTATCTTTTCCCATTCTGTCTGTCTGTTGCCTATTAGTTTTCTTGATTGTTTTCTTTGCAGTGCAGAAGTTTTTATCTTGATGAGGTCCCAAGAGTTCATTTTTTCTTTCATTTCCCTTGCCTTTGGGGATGTGTCGAGTAGGAAATTGCTGTGGTTGAGGTCAAGAAGGCTCTTTCTCACTTTCTCCTCGAGGATCTTGATGGTTTTTTGTCTCACATTCAGGTCCTTCATCCATTTTGAGTTTATTTTTGTGTATGGTATAAGAAAGTGGTCTAGTTTCATTCTTCTGCATGTTGCTGTCCAGTTCTCCCAGGACCACCTGCTAAAGAGGCAGTCTTTTTTCCATCATATACTCTTCCCTGCTTTGTCAAAAATTAATTGGCCGTACATTTGTGGGCCCAGTTCTGGGTTCTCTATTCTATTCCATTGGTCTATGTGTCTGAATTTTGTGCCAATACCATACTGTCTTGATGATGACAGCTTTGTAGTAGAGGCTATCACACAATCTGGGATTGTGATGACTCCCATTTTGGTTTTCTTCTTCAATATTACTTTGGCTATTTGGGGTCTTTTGTGGTTCCATACGAATTTGAGGATAGCTTGTTCTAGCTTTGAGAAGAACCCTGGTGCAATTTTGGTGGGGATTGCATTAAATGTGTAGATTGCTTTGGGTAATAATGACATTTTCACAATGTTTATTCTTCCAATCCATGAGCATGGAATGTTTTTCCATTTCTTGGTGTCTTCTTCAATCTCTTTCATAAGTTTTCTACAATGTGATACATCACATTAACAAAAGAAAAGATAAAAACCACATTATCCTGTCGATAGATGCAGAAAAAAACATTTGACAAAATACAGCACCCTTTCTTAATAAAAACTCTTGAGAAAGTTGTAATAGAAGGAACTTACCTAAACGTTATAAAAGCAGTTTATGAAAAACTCACAGCTAATATCATCCTCAATGGGGAAAAATTGAGAGCTTTCCCCCTGAGATCAGGAACACAACAGGGGTGTCCACTCTCACCACTGTTGTTTAACATAGTGCTGGAAGTCCTAGCATCAGCAATCAGACAACAAAAGGAAATAAAAGGCCTCAGAATTAGCAAAGAAGAAGTCAAACTTTCACTTTTTGCAGATGGCATGATACTCTACATGGAAAACCCAACTGACCACCGGAAGCCTCTAGAACTGATCAATGAATTCAGTAAAGTTGCAGGGTACAAAATCAATGTACAGAAATCGGTTGCATTCCTATACACCAAAAATGAAGCAGTGGAAAGAGAAATCAAGAAACCGATCCTATTCACAATTGCATGAAAAACTATAAAATACCTAGGAGTAATCCTTTCTTTTGACCTCTGTGGTTGGACATGTGAAACCTAATGGATTTCCTGGAGGTAATGACCCATTTTTCCTCTGGCTGCTTCAGGATATTTTGCCTTTATCTGTAGTCTTCAAAACTTCAATTATAATTTGTCTTTGTTTAGATTTCTTTTGGTGTAATCTGTTTATAATTTGCTCAGTTTCTTGGATCTGAATGTTGTGTCTTTTGCCAAATTTGGGAAGTTTTCAGCCGTTGTTTCTTCAAAGGTGTTTTGATTCCCCCAATCTTTTTCTTCTCTCCTTCAGGGATCTGCTGATACAAATACAAATGTTGACTCTTACATTGTTGTCCCACAGGCTCCTCAGGCTCTGTCTATGTTTGTTTGTTTGTTTGTTTTTGGTTTTACCTTTGTTTTCAAGTCTTCTTTTCCTCTGTTGTTGAAATAGGGTGAATTCTATGGAATTCACTAATTTCACTCTCCTCATCTCCATCTTCTACTACTGAGTCCATTTAGTGAAGTCTTTGTTTTTTAATTTCTTACTGTATATATTTTTTATTTGTGTAATATCCAATTGATTGTTTTTAATTATTTTTATCTATTTGCTGTGTTTCTTTTTCGGTTTTTCATTTGTTTCAAGATAATTTTTAATTCATTGATCAAACATGTTTATGACTCTTATTTTTAACAGAGAAGGAGACCAACATAAGTGATTCTTAAATACAGAGAACAAACTGATGGTTGCTGGTAGAGTGTTGAGTGGGGGGAAGGGCTAGATGGGTGATGGGCATTAAAGAGAATATTTGTTTGGATTAGCACAGTGTGTTAAATGTAAATGATGAATCACTAAATTCTATTCCTGAAATCATTAGTACACAATATGTTAACTTGCTTGGATTTAAGTAAATAAAAACTTTAAAAAACATGTTTGTGACAGCTGTCCCAAAGTGCTTATCAAATAATTCCAACATCTGATTGATAATCAATATTTGTGTTAGTTGATTGTCTATCTTATTCAAATTAGAACTTTCTCAATTCTTTGTACGACAGCTGATTTTTATTGCATTCTGTATGTGTTAGCTACTATGTTAGTAGGACTCTGGATCCTACTTAAATGTTTTATTTTAGCAGGGAGTCACTTTATTGAGGTTTAAGGCATAGATCTTGCCCTACATTTGTAGGCTGGAGTTCTAATGGAAGTTCATGTTTCTGAGCTTCTGGAGTATTAATTTGGTCTTTTTGGCTTATCTGGTGCTAGCTCCTTCTAGTCTCTGCTGAAGTTGGTTGTAAAGGATTTTTCTCAGTCAGTCAGGAGGATTTATATTTGTAAGAAAGAGGAACATAGAATTTGTTGACATCTTGTTGATTTCAAGGTTTGCAATTTTTAATAAAGGTGCTATAAATGTTTATGTGTAGGTTTTTGAGGGGACATGAGTTTTAATTCAGATGGATAAACACCAAAGAGCATGATTGCTGGATCAAATGATAAGAGTATATTTAATTTCACATGAAGCTGCCTATCTGTATTCTCGAGTAGTTATTCCATTTTGCATTCCCTCTGACTGACTTATATATAAGAGATGGCCTAAAAATAAATGGCAAAAATTTATAGGAAATAGTGGTTCTTAAAGTAGAAATACAATTTTTTCTGAACTATCAATACTATTTAGAATGAGACCACTGCCAATGACTTGAAAAATAAGAGAATATGGATGAATACAGGAGGAGACCAGTATTGATAGGAATGATATCAGTGTAAGGGAGGAAAAATAATTTTCCCTCAACCCTTCTGAATCCGTTATTGAGACCCCTGTAATAAAAGACAGATATAAGGGAAAAACAAACAAGTTTATTAACCTCCTGTATATGTGCAGAGATAACTCAGCGAAAAATGAGTAGTAACTTTCCAAGGTGGCTTCGAATGGAGGATTAAATACTATATTAATAGGGAAGGGAATAAAGATCTCTTAGGAAAGAGTGATTTTCAGGAAGGGTGAATGATACTTAGAAGAACAGATGAAATGTATGACAGTTTATGACAAGATTTGTCCAGATGTGGTGTCAACTTCTAGTCTCCTCTCCTGTAATAAGCCCCAGTCTTCTTGGTTGATGAAGTTTCCAGGGGGAGGAGCCATGGTGAATGAATTCCCTTTGGAGGATCTCTCTGTGGTCAGGTAAGAGAATTTCAAAGAAAGCGTCTCTCTGCATTTGTTTTGTTTTGTTTGTTTTGTTTTGTTTTCCAAATGGTTGTGGTTCAAGATAACCAATAAGGCAACATAGCGTATTTTGGGGAGGCATGTCTTGCTGCCCTTGATCAGCAATATCAATCATCTGTGTGTGAGTAATAACCACACTCAGCACACATCACATACTAGAAACTACACATTCTTGTCCACATCTCACTTAATTCTCAGCAGACACACTGTGTATAATACATATATCTAATCTGCATAAAATGAAACAGAGGAGTTATTCTTTCATTTTAATCATGAAGATCGTCTCAGGCAGGTTAGCCACTTTGCCCCAAATCTAAGATGAAGTGTTAGCACAAAGATTAAACCCTGAAAAACTCTTTCTTAGTCAAGAAGTGAGTCAGTGCTAGGGAAGGACTCTAGTTTCAGAGGCGAGTATGGAGCACCACGCAGGAAATCAGCTAGAAGTCTTGGCCTACTTGGGTGGTGTCAAATTGTTGCGACATGTGTGTTATGGTTTTGTTGACATATCGGACCCTGCACTTGCTGCAGCAGGTATACTTGATACATTCTGTGATAACAAAACTAATTAGACACCCCCACTCGCTGGTGGGTATGGACCTCTACCAGTGGATCAGAGCCAGAGCTGATCAGGACCTGCTTGGGAACATGGCAAGAGCCGGCAGCAGCCAGCTTTGGAACTAATAACAATTAGTATCAAAGATGATTTCATTTAAACTTTAATCTCATTGTTGAAGATAATATCATCATTATGCAAAATGTAATACAGAGCAATAGCAATAGATTATTATTTTAAAATAATAAGTTTTCAGGTTGTTGGTTTATGGAAAAAGTACAAGCTGAGCCAATGTCTTGAATTTTTTCTTAAAAAAGCTTGATTTTAGGGATTTCTTTCTTTTCATTTTGATTCATGAAGTCAAGTCTCATAGGAAGGCTATTGTTCATATCACCTAAAGAGAAATCATTGAGAGTGAGATAAGAAAAGAGCTGAAAAGTGCATTTGGAAATGGCTTGCCCAAGACTCTGCAATTTTTTTTTTGTCTTGAAAATCTATTAGGACTCCAAAATTGTATACACTTCACAGTTATTTTTATTTTATAAAATAGAAAATGATTACAATTTTGTGTAATGCATCGTACGGGTTTAATAGGATTGCACTCTCGCCAAGTACTGAAGTAACAAATAAATGCAATTGGAAGTTGCTGACACGACAGGAACCGGCTAGTTCAACATAAATGCTTCCTGTAAATGAATCTAGCCTCATTTCCCTATACAGCTTGCCTACTGCTTTCAGCTCTGCTCACAGGCGAGCAGTTGCACGGTGCTGGCAAGAATTCGCACTTTTGCCTTTCCTCTGCAGTTACTGCACAGCGATTCAGAAATTTTGGCTACAAATATGACAAAACTCACCAAAGGAAACAGGGACAAAATGCTGACTCCAGATTTGGGTGTCTTCCCAAAAATGTACAGGTGCATCATACATGAGAAAATTCGCACAGCACCAGAAAGGGGCAATTGTTTCTGAGTCCATTTCCCATTCAAGTTATGGGATGGTGGAGCCATTTCAATTGGGCACCTTTTCTGTATTAATAGTTCTCATGTGTTCAAAGAGGTGTTATGTTTTCTTAAAAGTCCTAAAGCATGAAACATTGAGGTGAGCCAGTATTTACCAAAAATAGCAACAAATACTAATATTTTAAATTTATACTTAAATCATATGTAATCATTGATGGTGACTAGATTGAGGACAAGGTTTGGACAGTAAAAAAACAAAAAATTCAATTTTTATCAAAACATGTATAGTTTGGGCAGTTATATGCACATCTTCTTGGCAGCTATGCAGTAATCTTTCTGGAATTGAAAATAATGAGAAAAATACAAGAATTTAGGAGAAATTCTTTCAGGGAAAAGGTGCCAATACAGTTGACCCTTGAACCACATGGGAGTTAGGGGTACTGACACCCTACATAGTCAAAAGCCTGTATATACCTTGCAATTGCTGAAAAATTCATCTACTGATAGCCTGCTGTTGGCTGGAAGTCTTACCACTAACAAAAGCAATTGTTTGGCACATATTTTGTATGTTCTATGTATTATACACTGAAGTCTTACAATAATGTAAGTTATAGAAAAAAATGTTTGTAAAAAACCTTAAGAAAGATAAAGTACATTTATAGTACTGTACTGTATTTGTCAAAAAAGTCATTTATCAGTAGATTTGTGCAGTTCAAACTTATGCTGCTCAAAGACCAACCCATACTTGGAAATCGATCAGGGAACTAAAAATAAGAGCATAAAATTGATTATCGAATCTCAGTCATTACACACATTTACTGAGTGGTCATTATGTGTGTGAAGCTGTGATGAGTTGCTGGTGTACAAAGGTGAATATACCTGGGGTTTTTTTAATGTTTTTTTTTTAATTTATTTTTGACAGAGAGCATGAGCAGGAAAGGGCAGAGAGAGAGGGAGACACAGAATCAGAAGCAGGCTCCAGGCTCTGAGCTGTCAGCACAGAGCCCAACACAGGGCTCGAACCCACGAACGTGAGATCATGACCTGAGCTGAAGTCAGAGGCTTAACCGACTGAACCACCCAGGCGTCCTTATACCTGGTTCTTGATCTGAAGGACCTCACTGCATAAAAGAAATAGGCTTCATAGGAGAGGTGAGAGGTCGTTAGTAAATAATTGCAATGTAATTGGTTAATACTGATCACAGAAGGACATGAAATAGATTGTAGTAAATGTGAGCTGGGCCACTGCTGGGACGTGAAGAGGAGGTAAGGAGACTATTCCTAAGTACAGAAAACTGTATGAACGAAGACACAGAGACAGGAAAGAGCATGCCTAAGGACTTTGTTCTTTCTGTGAGGCAGAGCAAGAAGGGAGGTAACTGTACCCCCACCCAATTCTGGCTTGGGAGAAGGGCTGCAGGTAGGTGAGATAGACGATATTGAATAAGTGATATGAGGGAAGAGGTTGATGACTTTAGCTGTGGATGCAAGGCCTTCAAGGGTCACTGAAGAGATTTCCAGAAGGCACAGGTCATACTCCAAATTCCATGGCCAGTACTTGGCTCAGAAAGCTTCGTGGAGTATCCCCAGAGCATGAACCAGTTCTTCAACTGTGTCTACTTCCCAGTTACAACCCCATTCAGTCCTCTCTTCCCATCCTTCTCCCACCACCCTCCACCCCCATTAGGACTTGGCAGGTCACTGAAAGAACAGCTTTTCAAAAACACCTTTTTAAAAATTTGTTTGCCCCAGTGGAACTCTTTCTTCAAGAAATTATTTGGAAGTCTAAGGCATGAGCAAGTCAAGTGGAACCACTGCAGGTCCATAGAGAGGAATACCCTGAGAAGGAATGAGAATCCTCAACCCATCTTAGGGGAATTGGTAATGTCAAATCATCAACCTAACCAACTCGTGGTAAATGGATAGCTGACATTTCCTTTGAAATGTCCACCTTTGATATTAGCGCCATTCATTGGCACAATGAATAATATTATGGCACAAAGAATAATACTAATATATCCAAAGGGAGAGAAAGGGGTATTAAGAGAAGAAAAGTACATGAAAAACCACAGTAGTGGGTTTCCGTGACTATGCTACTTGGCTTCAAGAATTCTGGTCCCATTGTTGTATATTTTAAACCCTAGAAATAGACAATCATTTTACGTATTTTATCTGAGGAACTTTTCTGTAAATTCACCAGAGAAAGCTTCTGACTTTGATTTACCATCTCCAGGAGCACGACCACAGGGCTTTTATTGCTGACCAATCTTCTTTTTGCCTCGCATATTGTTGGCTAGAATATTTTATGTAAAGTCTACTTTCCTGATTTTACAGAATAAATAACAGGAAGTTACTCAAAAATATCATCTCGTTGAAATTTAATTTAAGTGACTGTTATGTTAAGAACTTGCACAGAGTCATATCTAGAGGTGGGAATTGGCTGTTCTGTTCATTTATTCAACAAGTACTTATTGACTCTTGATGTGCCATATATGAAGATATAGCCTTTGTATTCAGGAGGTTCTAAACCTAAGATCAAGACAAATATGCAAGGAACACGATAAAATATGGATATTTTAATTTTTCTGACAGACCAAGTGACCACTAAAGGGAAATTTATTAAGTCAAAGTGAGTTTGGTAGATTTCTGCAAAATTTTCACACAGTAGTATAAATTTGCTATTAAACTCCAAGACAAGGTGATTTGTGGGAAGAATTAAAGTATATTCAAGACAGAGTGAACATCTGTGCAAATAATATATTACACTCTGAAGTGAAAAGAACCCCGTAAACCCTGAGTATTAGAGAGGAGCGGAGGTCAGAAGGGTGTGTGTGTCTTCACTCTCTGGGCATCATTCACATAGGATGCCCTTCCCTAGAGTTCTATGCAGGAGGTCAGTTTCTGAACTCATAAGTTGAGAAAAAATTTCCTTGTGAGGTAAGGTGGGTTTGCAATGCCTCCCACTGTCAGATGGCAACCACCCACTCAACCCCCACTCAATTTCTTCTTGAACACCAACCCCTAAGGCGCCTGATTGACTGATATCAGGAATGACTTGCCTTCTTATGCTAAAAATATGTGAATTGTACCTTATGAAAAAAAACTTATAAGAGTTTCTTCTTTTGTGATTATAGGAGCAAATGTTACATTTCTCATGAAACCTGTTTTTCTTCCCCTCAAGAAAACAGGCTATTGACCCCTGCTCACAAGGAACAAATTTTGCCCTGCTATGCTAAAAACATTGTCTTGTATTTGAATGCTAAAGACACCTTCCCTCCCTAAGTGATTAGCATCTAGTCACTGAGTTCAATCACTATTGATAAAGATTATGCACGAGTCTTCTACCAATTTATGTTCTGGGAAATTTTTACATACCAAAGAAGGCAATTGCCACTCCTGTTTTGTACCCCATACATTTTTTCAGTAAATAAGGCTGACTCTCTGGTCAGTGCAGAGATGCCTGCCTGGTGATCAGAAAGAAGCTGAGGCTCTCTTGCTCTCTTTCGCTGACACTGTCCATCCTTCAGGGACCCCTGGACCTGCTGGAGCTGGACTCTGGTAGTTCTGCAGAATATGACCTGAACTGCTGTATGGGCATTCCTTCTCTGAGAAGATGATCCCAGAAAATTAGTTTGGGGCCTGATAAAGAAGAGCTACTACTCCATTCTCTTGGTATCCAAAACACTATTATCTTCCAGCACTTCTGACTCTAACTGCAGTCATTAGTCTTTTTGTGGACTCTGCTTCCTTCCATGTTACATAACTGTTAAGGATCATCAAGGTCCTCTACTTGAGCCATTGCTCTGTTTTGTTCTCCACCTTCTCCCGTAATTGACAGACTTCCAAGGCTATGCTCTTTGCTAGATAATGTTGCTTTTGCATAACTACCTCTCCCAAACTGACAGTATTTTCTTAGTACCCAACTTGTTCTTTCTCTGTCTCATAAAATAGCCATGGCATTCACTGTATTGTGGCTACTCCCTTGTATTCAAATAATTACTATTCCAGGCGGTTTCACTGTAATTGTTTTAATTTAAAATAATTTGTTGATAAACATAAGTACAAGTACAGAGAATTGCATAAAATAAATGCACAGCTTAACAAATTATTATAACATGAATACCTTTGTAATAGTGACCAAAGCCTTGAGAAATTGACATTGGCAGCCACACTCAAACCTTTCATAGACCATCACCCACTCACAGCCCTCTCTTCTTCCATAAATCAGTTTTCTGACTTTTGTTATTACATTTCTTACTCTGATTTATAATTTTATAAAATTATATCTCTAAGTACTACTGTTTTTTTCTCTTGGCTTTTTATTTTGAAATAATTATAAATCAATAGCATATTGCAAAAAATAGTGCAGATGTAGCGTTCACCCAATTTCCTCCAATGATAGCATCTTACATAACTTCAGTATACTGTCAAACTAGAAATTGACATTGACACAATCTACAGAATTTGTCTGAATTTTGCCTATTTTACATGCACCCATTTGTGTGTCTGTGTGTGTGTATGCACATGTTCATATAGTTGTATACAGTTTTATTACATGGGTAGATTTTTGTGAACGTCGAGACTATCAATATGCAGAATTCCCCCAACCTTTCAAATATCCCACAAATTATCCTATTATACTCACACAGACCTCCTCTTTTGCCTACCATTAAACCCAGCAACCACTAATCTCTTCTAACATTTTTTTAAATTTTTAATGTTTTTTAATTTATTTTTGAGAGGCAGAGAGAGACAGTGTGAGAGGAGAGGGTCAGAGAGAGAGGGAGACACAGAATCCAAAGCAGGCTCCAGGCTCTAAGCTAGCTGTCAGCACAGAGCCTGACGCGGGGCTTGAACCCACGAACTATAAGATCATGACCTGAGCCAAAGCTGGACAGTTAGCCAACTGAGCCACCCAGGCGCCCCTCTTGTAACTTTTAATAGAAATGTATAAAGAGAATCATATGGTGTATAACTTTTTGAAATTTTTTTTAAAATGCAGTCCCATTGTAAATTATTTGTGATGCTGTCAATTTGCAGATATTATGAATAAGCTGCTATGAACTTTTGTATACAGGTTTTTGTGTGAACATAATACATCTTCAGTTTTTTGGAATAAATACCAATAGTATAATGAAAAGGTAATATTATAATTTTGAATTTTATACATACTATAAATATTATATACATCATTATGTATGTATTTAATGCACACATTATATTATACTATATATAAATTTTAAATTTTATTCTCTTTTTATTTTTTTAATCTAGCTACTGAAGAAGCTTGATCATTTTTTTGTAGGGAATTTTCACAGTCTGGATTTTGCTGGCTGCCTTCTCACAATATAGCTTAACCAATTCTTCTTCATTCCACATTTCTTGTAAATTATTTACTACATCTAGACAGTTAATCATATAAAATGTGGTTAATGTGGAGAAAGGAGGCAAGATCACTTCACAGATGGTGTTGTATTCTTCAACAAGGGGTGTGTAATGTCAGACCATCTTTTTTCATGATGTTGCCGGTATTGACCTCAATACCTAGATCTTTAATTCAGCACTGAAAAAAATAATATTCTAGTGACATCTGAGGAAGATTAAAGTATTTTTTCCACTTCTTCACTCTTTCCTGTGTCCACATTGCACCTTTGCCTTGGCATATCAAAGTCAGAGCACATTTACTGCCTCTTGACCTTACCCTTAGACATGTTACTTGCTTGGACCAATGGTAGGTGAGTGGAAGTGACTCTGTGACAGTTTCGAGCCTAAGTTTTAAGAGGCTTCTGTGTTTCCATTTTCCATCTTGGGCTCCAGCCATCACCGTGAGAATAGCTTCCGCTCAACCCCAGTGTCAATCACACCTTCATCCTGGGCCCCAGAATGGATAGAGGTAGAACAGCATGGCAAACCAGAACTGTGGCTTGAAGTTGAGCACTCAATTGAGTCTAACCCATGTCAGCCAACACGTGGTAGACCTACAGATCCAAGAGAATAAATAATTGCTATTTTAAGACTTCAAAATTTGAGGAAGTGTTTTATTAGGCTTCATTCTTATGGTAACAGCTACCCAAGAACACTATCTTCATTGGGGACATTTGACAAAGAGAAACTTTGTTCCTTCTATTTGGTTTCCCAATGTCTAGTACTTTGTAAAGGAAATGCAGAATAAATTCTTGATTCTATCTCTTTATTACACTTCCAATGATTGGTTTCCTAGTATCCTGCAAAGTGACCCATTAGTCCTTTTTCCTTTATCTGTTTGTTGTGTGTGTGTGCATATGTGTCATCACGCATGTGTGTGTGATTATGAACTCAGGTATTTAACATATATGAAGGGTTTCTGCATACTGCTGTTATTTTCCTTATTGGTGCTTAATTTGTCTGATATTCGGCCAATAAAACACTTCTGAAATAGGCTCATGTATTCTTTCCATAAATTCTGAAGACCTTTCTGTTACCTGGAATAAGAACATGCTGAGGGCTCCTCAACTCGTACATTTCCTGCCCCAGACTTGCAGACAGTCATTCCTCCAAGAAGCCCCTGTGAAATGAGCACTGGAGATGCAATGCTCATGGCTACTGGGTTGGTTAGTCATTTTTTCTAGTCCTTTTTGATGAAGGAAACACTTTAAAATTCTAAATTTAAAGTTGAATTTTGAAAATATGTGTGCAAATAAGCATGTATACATCCACACAGAATTCCGAATTATAAGTATATTCCTCATTTTTAAGACAAAACATATCATTTTTCATATTGATATTTCTACTTAGAATTCAGGACTATAGGATGTTTATCTAACCTCTTTATCCCTATAACCATGTTCCTTCATCATAATGATTCATTTATTTTAATGTTTATTTATTTTTGAGGGAGAGAGAGATACAGAGCAAGGGGGGCCATGGAAGACAAAGAGGGAGACACAGAATCCGAAGCAGGTTCAAGGCTCAGACCTGGGCAGAGAGCCCAATGCTGGACTCAAACTCACAGACTGAGAGATCATGATCTGAGCCAAAGTTGGACGCTCAATTGGGTGAGTCACTCTGGTGCCCCTCATAGTGATTATTAATATGCCAGACATGGTAGAATTATATGAACACATAATACAAAATAAGGTTCCAGTACTTCCACCAATGATAAGATTAGTAAAAACATTTTAAAATATATATGTTTTTGCACACAATTCATTCATTCTCTCCATGTCATTTATAGTTATCCTGCAAGCACAGACAGCTCTCAGTTACTATCATCTCTACCTTAAACATTTCAGTTCTATAGTTTCAACTCTCTAGTGTTTACAACTAGTTTTTACACTGCTGTTTTAGCTTTTTTTTTTTTTTTTGGCTGTCTGAGGCTTCTTTTCTTTTTTTTTAAGTTTATTTATTTTGAGAGAGAGAGAGCAGGAGAGGGGCAGAGAGAGAGAATCTCAAACAAGCTTAGTGCTGTCAGAGCTAAACCCCATGCAGGGCTCAATCCCATGAACCATGAGATCATGACAGGATGAAATCAAGAGTTGGACTCTTGATCGAACCCTATGATGGGCTCTGTGCTGACAGCCTGGAGCCTGTTTGGGATTCTCTCTTTCTCTTGCTCTTTCTCTGCCCCTCCCCCTACTCATGCACTCTCTCTCTCTCAAAATAAATAAACTGAAAAAATCAAATAAACTTAAAAAAAAAGAGACAGACAGACATTTAACCTACTGAGCCAGCCAGGCACCCTGAAGCTTATTTCCTAATTGATTCCCAAGGACAGCTCATAGGAAAATATTGCTTGAGCTTCTTGCAATGTTAGTGTATCTATGGTCTTTATATGTAAAAGTCAATTTGCTGGATGTTAAATCTTTCATTCACTTTGTCTTTTCTTAGCTATCTTATAGTATTTTAGCCATCTTATCTAAGTATCTTAATATTCTTTTGTCTTCTGTCAGGAACTAATGTTGTAAGAAAGGTTAATGACAATCTGATTTTCTTAATCTTATCAGTAACTGGCTCACCTAAATGACTTTCTTTCTCTTGTCTTGTCTTGTCTTGTCTTGTCTTTTTGAGAGAGAGGGAGAGAGAGAGAGAAAGAGTGCATGCACAGTTGGGAGGGGTGGGTAAGGGCAGAGGGAGAGAGAGAGTCTTAAGCAGAGTCCACATTCAGTGCTGGCCCAAGGCAGGACTTGACCTCACCACCTTGATATCATGACCTGAACTGAAATCAATGCTAGTGCTAAACCAACTGAGCTGCCCAGGCACTCCTTAATTTTATTTTTCCTGAATGCTCAATGGTTTTACAAATGCAATGATTTTACTAGAAAAATGTCAGTTTTGATAATTCTGAATGTATTTTCTCAGATACACATTACACCTTTCCAATGTATAATTTTTGAATCCTTTTCTTCTCAGAAAGATTTTCTAGAATTGTGATTTTATGATTATCCTTTGTCCTGGTTTTAGTTTTCTTCTTCGAGGGACTTTAATTATATGTGTGTTGGGATCGTGACTACCTTGTTTCTATGTGTGTCACTTTCTCTCCAGTCTTTAGATACCTTTTCCCTTCTGATTTTAAATATTTTTCTTTCTTTTTTTCTTTTACTTTTTTATTTTTTTTATTTATTTTTGAAAGACAAAGAGAAACAGAATGAGCAGGGGAGGGTCAGAGAGAGAGGGAGACACAGAATCCGAAGACAGGCTCCAGGCTCCAGGTTCCAGGCTCTGAGCTGGCAGTCAGCACAGAGCCCGTCACAGGGCTCGAACCCATGTACCGTGAGATCATGGCCTGAGCCGAAGCTGGAAGCTGGACGCTTAACTGACTGAACCACCCAGGTGCCCTTATTTTTCTTCTTTTACTTCTGTATATTTTAAGGAAGTATCTGTTCAGCTTGTTCACTTTGTGTGCTTTCTAGGTTAATGTTCCTTTCTGAAATGACATTTCCTTTATTTCTAATATTTTCTAGAGTTCTGTTACCTCAATTTCAAGCTTTTTTCCTAATTATTTATGCTATTATTTCATATCTTGTATCACCTTCAGTTTCTAGGTTGTACCTTTTTTTCTTCGGAAATGTTTGGTAATATTTTGCTTTTGTTTTATTGGCATACCTTTCTGGAAGGCATTCACTTTCTTGAAAAATAGTACTCTCTATTTAATCATTTTCCTTAAGATAACATTGCATATATTGATCTTAATTGTTAAATATTGCTCCTTTTTACATGAAATTAACTTTTGCCAAACTTTTAGAGGGAACGTTTATGATAGCCTCCCTAACTTCTAGGAAACTTTTAAAATAGCTCAATAACTCTCTTCTGTTGTTCTTATGAAATGTTTAAAAAATATGAAGGTTTACTTTCAGAAATCTCCTTAGTCTGCTCTGCCTCCCCACCCACTAGCCACCTGTACACTTTTATTTAACTCCTCTTTTTCCTTTTTCCCTATGGTTCTTGACCTGTCCATATTTTAATTTTATTTTCAGCAATCTCTCCTCAGTGTGAGGTATGTTTCCTGGAAGGGAATTTTGGCTCCAAAGCTGTGATGGTTCCTGCGATCCAGTCTGTCCAGTTTGTTCAGGACATTTCAGATCAACTATATTCACCCTCTCTAGAATGTATACCCCTCTTTACATTAGCACCTACCCTCAGATGGATTCACTGAGATTTATGTTTGTTTGTTTGCTTGAGTGTTAGCAGGGGACAGCAGAGAGAGGGGGAGAGAAAGAATCCCAAGCAGGCCCTGAACCATGAGATCATGACCTGGGCCAAAATCAAGAGTTGGATACTCAACTGACTGAGCCCCTCAGACACTTCATTACTTCTGAATTGCTAGGTCCTAAAGATATCCCAATGTTTTATTCAACTTCTTTTGCACAGACATTGAAAACTCATGGATTTTACAGCTGTCTACCATTTCATCAGTGCCCACTTGTATTATGGTGTTTATGGGAAACAGAAATCACACACAAAAATGTGACTGAGATTGCAATGGATGGAACTCAGAAATGTCTGGAAAACACAGAGTCTCACTCTAAGAAAACATTGGACCTAAGATTCCCCTGAATCCATAAGGTCATTTCTTATACATTTGATTTTATTTTAAAGTCAAATTCTTTATTTCAGATGACATTGAGGTCAAATTTAAAATAGATTCCTCAGCAATTTTTCTTAGATTATTACACTTTGTACCGTGAGCAGTTTCATCAAATGATAGTTTGTTTATCTCTTTTTCATGCTTAGTTTTTCAGGACTGTTTCCATATAATTCTCAAAAGTCATGACGTTCATTGCTCTTTATGTCAATATGCATTCTGACTAAATCTACTGAATCATTCATGATTATATCTCAATGCAAATAATTGCTTTTTGTGTTAGTAACATATCTTTAAGTCAGCTTTTTCCTTTTTTGCATGAATGGCGCTGTTTCTTGACTTAATAGCTTAATAATATTGTGGGAGGGGAAAAAGTTGCCATGTACTTGATATATACATTTATACCAGCTTCACCTACTAAAAAATGCATATTTTTGGTCTTAGGAAGATTTTAGGAATACCAGAAATTCATGATAAAACCCATATACCATACTCTTATGAACATCTGATAAGAATTATTAAATTGGATTTTAATTTGAATCCCTTTCAACTACATCTGTAAAGAAGTCTTCGTATTATGATGTTGAAACCATAAGATACACAAATTTAGCTATTTGTGGCATCTAAAGAAGGTGGAGAACAAAATAGGGAAGTGACTACCCTGTGACAGTCATACCTCACTCCTCCCGATGGTGTCCATAGCACACAGTGCCATTTAATCATTATTTTCTTCTGAATCGAGATACAACCTCAAAACCTTTCTTAACACAACACTCCAGGCAGCTACCAGGAGTCAGAGTTAGCCCAGGAATTTCAGTCTATTTGTCATTTCCTGAGACAGAAAAAAATAGCCATTTGGAAGCTAATGCTGATGCTGGCTGTGGCTGGTAGGGGAGCGGAGCCCCGTGGAAGCCTTTTTCAGCATCAGGCTTCTGTTCCCTGGCACCTGCAGGCTTGTTAGGCAGCCCAGCCTGATATCTTCACCCATTACTCTGAGAGAGCACTTGAATGACAGGCACGGAGCCAGTGTTTACCCTGTGGGGCTCATGACACACACAATGTCTGTCAACACTCCTATCACTTGCCTGCTTATGCACACTTTTTTTTTTTTTTTGCCTGATGTATTCATCACCAGACTGCAGACACCTAGTTAATCCATTTAGAACCTATCAGCTCTGTTCATCGGCTCATAAACCTATTACCTTGGAGGCTCCGTGCTAAGGGACACAGGTGCCAGACCAGTGCACAAAACCCAATTGAGTTATGTAGCAGGCAGTGAGGGGCTCCTAATCACGATTCTGACTGCATGGGGAATTGCCCGTGTTATGTGGTAGCAGCCACTTTATTAAATATCGATTTAAATCACGGCCTTTAATCAAATCTGATAGAAGACCTTTTTCACCTTCGCCCCTCTTCGGCTCCTCCTCTCCCCTCCTTTTCCAATCAGCCTGTCTGGTGACATCGGAGCGGAGGAATGAATAGTTAGCAAGTAGTTCACCAGCAGAAAACCCTTTTCAACAGTAATGAGGCATTTGTGATAATCGAGTGATGAAATGTAAATGGGCAGTAATGAGCACAATTATGTCCACTGGGGAACCATCAACGTGGCTTCTTTCCTCACAGATAGATGAGCTCTTTCTCTGTCTTTGCCCACTGCTGGCTGCATGGGGAGGGAGAGGCTGCCTGGCGCTGGGTGGGGGCGGCCCAGGGTGGGTGCAGGAGCAGAGACCCAGCAGATCCCACGCGGTGAGCTCCAGCCACCTTGGCCTTTAACATCTGGCCATGACCCCCATCCTCTGAGTTGCATTCCCCCTCCCACTCCCCGCTGGTCCCTCCCCACAGTCCCTGCAGGACCCTGGGGCTCCCCTGGATGCCACGCTGGAAAGCCGCCTGATCGGTCTGCTAAGGAGCTTGCAGAACCTCAGCCTGTTTGTTCTACTGGAAACCTGCGCAGTGGGATTGGGGCCCACTGGAGGCGAGCGGAAACTAAAGCCAAGGCGTGGGCCGCTTGCCAGGGTACCCAGCGCGCTGCTGCTTGCTTCAGTCTTTGCAGTCAGGAAACTAGCCGAGAAAGATGCTGGCATTTCCGGGAAGCAGGACAGCTCAGCACATCTGTGATCGCTCTAAGAGTTAACACAATCTGGCACGGCCTGCCAGGATGCTTTTTTACAGCGAAATCAGGATGGTCTACTGGTGGCGGACCAAATCTCAGAGGGCAGAGGACGGAAAATGGTTTGTGATGTTCCAACTTTCAAATTAGTTGGGGATTTACAAAAAAAGAGTCTGCCCTTGACAAAGAAAATATGCCGTTAAGATGCTTTAAGAACACATATGAAACGAACTGTCAGTTCATTAATTGCGACTACCTAATGTGCATGTAGTGACAATAAAATGCATATGCACATGTATGCGTTTCTGTAAAAATAACTTTACTAAGCAAATGAGGTAAGTGTAGATGTAAGGGATTAGAGTTAGAATAGGAAAGCGGATTTTAATGAATATTCATCAATAAATGGCCTGCTAACATGATCATTTCTTCAAGTTTATTTATTTTGAGCGAGGGCCCGAGCAGGGGAGGGGCAGGGAGAGAGAGGGGAGAGAGAATCCCAAGCAGGCTCCACACTGTCAGCACAGAGTGGGACATGGGGCTCCAATTCAGCAACCGTGAGATCGTGACCTGAGCCTAAACTAAGAGAGTGATGCTTAAGCCATGGAGTCACCCAGGCACCCCAAGCTTGCTAACATTACTTTTATTAGAATTTTTCAATGCCGCAAAATATTAATATGTTTTAAGATTATATTCCCACATTTGGGGTAGAGCAACCACCATTTCTCTTCTGATTTGTTCTTCGAACTCCGCATCATGAACTATCTGCTTCACCAGAATTGGTAGATGATATTAAAAAAAAATTAGGCCAAATTCTGATTCGGTAGGTAGATCAAGTAGTTAAATGCACATGACCATGGATCAATGTGAGACCCGCATGATGGCTTAATAATATTATTTGCCCACAGACAATTTGACAAGATTAGCCAGGGTTTTTGTTTTGTTTTGCTTTTGGCATTTTCCAAATGCCTATTTTAAGGACAATTTTTCTTAAGACATTCATTTTAAGGAGTACTCAATGTGTGGAAAGTGGAGGTTCATGGGAGGTTCTACCTTTGTGTTCTTAAAGGTATTTGGAAGGTTTGGCAAAATGATTGCCTCAGAGAAACTGACAAATTGCCTTTTGGTGAATTGCTTATTTGGTTTATCACTTACTTAGTAAATAGCCTTCCAGCAATCTGATCTTCTGTGAAATTGGCTTTCAAAAATTTGAATGACCAAATTAAAAAGAAATCAATGCCACTCACTGACTTAGTATGGAGAGGTATTGCCTCAAAGCATGATCGTGAGTCACTCAAGGACCCCAATCCTAGGACTAAGGTATATCACTGAAACCTATGGAGGCAGTCCTCTGTCAGGAAAAACTTTTTAAAGAAAACATCAATATGGCATAAAACATTCTCCATATGACTGATCTTGCTTATGTCAACTACCTTGGTTCTTTTAACTTCATGACCGGTTTTCCCTCTGAGAAGCTGAATGTAGTAGTTCTCCACAGACAGGATGCAATTTCACACCTTCCGCCTTTGTTTATGCAAGGCCTTACTGTCACGAGGACCCCAACCCGTGTCCTTTACCTTCTCTTTGTCATTGCTCAACTTCCATATCCCATCCTTCTTGGAAAGCCTTCCCAAGTTCTCAAGACTGAATACTTTGCACATTTCCCCAGTGTCCATTGCTGTATCTGTTTCTTGGTTCTGCTGTACATATTTCATTGACAGCGAAGTCCTTGGAGTTAAAAAATTCCAAGATGAAGTTTCAGGTTTGTATCCCTTGCATGAGTTTTGTTGCCCAGAGCATAAAACTTCCTCAATAAATATTTCTTAACTCGAAATGGGAAGGTTTTTGCACACTTTCTTGACTTAGTAAGTATTCTAGGACTAATTGCATCTTAGTCTTATTCTTTTATTTATTTTTTAAAAATTATTATTTATTTTTTTGAGAGATAAAGAAAGAATGCAAGTGAGGGAGGGGCAGAGAGAGAGGTAAACACAGAATCGGAAGGCTCCAGGCTCCGAGCTGTCAGCACAGAGCCCGATGCAGGGTTCAAACTCACAAAACATGATATCATGACCTGAACCAAAGTCAGACGCTTAACTGACTAAGCCACCCAGAGGCCCCATTAGTCTTCATTTTTAATCGTCCACCTCTTTCTCCAAAAAAAGCAAGGCCAGAAAATACCAAGTAAAGGTCTGAAGGTTCTATGAGATTGTGAATATGCTAATAAAGCCCTAAGAAAATTCTGTCTTCCTCCCTGGTGCAATAAAATGTAATCCACCAAATCTGAGTGTTTTCCTGAGCATCTGACATGAGCGTAGGTTCCAATCTGACAGATAAAGAATGCTTTATTTGTGACCTTTTTTTTTTCTTTCAAAATCAGCTTGCATTTATAAAGGACGCAAAAGACGCATGAAATGACAACACAAGGAGAATAGCTTGACCTACTTAGAAGAAGGAGCTGTTTTAAACAATATAGAACCACACATTTGGATTTAACATTGCACAATAATAAATCCTCTCTCTATATTAATTGAAATAGAAACTTCTTTAGCAATAAAAAGGATGACTACCTGATAACACTTTTTAGCCTGGTTAAAAATACCATAACAGATGTTACTGTAATTCAGATTACCATTGCCCACATTCATTCCAACAAGAGGGCTGGAAGGTGCCGGTGTTAAGCTATTTCTTTGTTATTTTTCCTGACTTTTCCTTCATGCTGATGTTTAAGTACTGTGTTTTACTAATGCTCAGCGTGCCTACTATCGGAAAAGAATTACAACTTACACCAGTCAATTCCATTCATTTGGGGATGGGAAGAAGAGACAGTTAACAAGAAAAGGTTGGTTAAATTAGGTGGGAGTTGGGAAAATGATAATTTTCCATCACCACATTCTTTGAGCTGGCGCTACTATATATGATTTTAAAGTGTGCCTAATTTTAAATGCACACATACCATTTTATCATTTTTTTCATTCATTGTTTTGTAAAAAGCTGTTAAGAGTAAGCCTAAAGGCCATACTTAAGCTTTCACTCTAAAAAATATAAGGAAACTCATTTGACTCTTTTAGAAATAACATAGGTCTATCGCATATGGCACACATCAACAATTTATTTCACTTTTAACCTATCACATAACCCATTCGGCAGTTATTCATGGATGCGATTAGAAGAGGCTATTTTCCCCCTGACAAAAATGGGCCATTTTTCCCTGTTTAGCAAAATCTGGAACACAGATCATTATAGTGCTTTTGGCAGCTAATTTGAACATCAGTGACTCAACTTTGAGAAGAACCTTTTTTTCTGCCCTAAAGAATCTCTGAGTTTTCAGACTCCAGTAATTGAAAAATCCCCAAACACTCACTCACAGAGGAGATACACATTACTGTAGGAACAGTCTACAAATTGTAAAGTATTCAATTTACATCCCCAGCACCTCAGGGCAGTTCTGAAGAATTTATATCTTTGGGAACCTTTGAACTAACAAAAGATAACATTTCACAGTAAAGTCTACTTGCATAAAAGTTTTTAACTCCCTTCTTTCCTTTCGCAAAAGAACTGCTCCTTCACTGGCGATTCACACTGGGAAAGAGCATGTGTACACGATGAGGCAGCCCGTTACAAAGGTTGGCCAGAGAAAAAAAAAGAAAGAAAGAAAAAGAAATTAAAAAAAAAGAACAGGAACATTTTTTTCTGTCAACAAATGATGTCTGGGTGTATGTTAATTATTCCTCGGCCACATAGCATAGTTACCATAACTCTTTGTTTTAAGATAACACAACAAAAAGGAAGTTTTATTCTTATGAGCATCCTTCAAATTTGAGGGAAAAAATGATAAAGGCTTTCTTTTTTTTATTTTTCTATTTGGTGTCTCACTTGGGTACATAGATGTCTGATGAATAAACATATCAAATATTTTTTTTAAGTTTAGGAAAAATACTTTTATTGGAGCATTACCATTTGGAGCATCCATGAAAACAACTCCTCGTCAAATAAACAGGCTCACAAATAAAAGCTCTTCTCCTTGGGGCACCTGGGTGGCTCAGTTGGTTCAGTTTCCGTCCAACCCTTGGTTTTGGCTAAGGTCATGATCCCAGGGTCATGGGATTGAGCCCAGCATTGAGTTCCGTGCTGAGCATGGAGCCTGACTGGGATTCTCTCTCTCTTTCCCTCTGCCCCTCTCCCCTCTCTCTCTAAAATAAATAAAATGAAAAAAAATTTAAACTCTTCCTTGTTGATTACTATATGTACCTCCACAGCCAAAGACCCTTAAATGATTTATTTAATTTAAAAAATATGGCTCTATATATAGGATTCTCCTTAGTTTCTGGCTCTTATAAAGGAAGCACCAAGAACTTTGCAGTGGATTAAATTGGACCTATATTTTCTTGGTAGGAAAATGATCTTCTTGTTCCCAACTTCTGGTTTTTTGCTCAAAGATAATTTCTTGTAATTACTACTCTTTTGACATCTGTGGCTCAGGCCAGTTGTAGCATTTGGATTGAAAATAGAAAAAGCCAAGAAAAACTTCTTTATGAAATCCTTTGTCAATTCCTTAATTAGCATATCCATTACCAATACTGCAGTAACCATAATGGAACATTTTAAATGCAATAGTTTGATAAGCTTTTTTTTAAGTTACAATGGATCAATGTTTCTGTTAACTAATAACCTAGGAATCCACAATCTCATAAAACTGGTTTATTCAGCCCAGAAAATTAGGCAATCCATCATGACTGATTTGCCCACATTTTACCCTGCAAATAAGTGAGATGGAAACTTTAAAACCAATAAGATAATGCACTTTACAAATTCAACTGAGAGAGATGGATAAACTAAGATGCCACTGGCATCAGTTACAAAAAATCTGTCGTGTTTCCAATTATTTGAGCAGATTTTTGTATCCCAATTTGCTGCCAGCCTGGCTGCCTCTATCCCCCTCCTCCTGTTTTTTCAAACCAAATCATCAGGTCTTAAATCAGAACAAGCTCATCATATCATAGTATGAAAGGCCAACAGGGGATAAAGGACACCAGATGTTATATGAGTTTTCTTTTAGGCTTTCATTTCAGCCTTCCTGCATTCCCCATGCTGCTTTTTACTTGTCAGAAACGAAAATGTGCTTTGATAGATAACAACCCTATTTTCTTCACTGGCTGAGCTCAGAGAATACCATTAAGTATTGATATCTAGGGTGCTTAACTAGGGAATGCAATAACAGCAGTCCCAAAATTGGGGTTCTGCCGCATTATTTTACATGCCAAGATTTTTGAAAGACTCCAAATTAATTTTGTTTTCCTTAAGAAAAAAATGTCGTAGAGTTTTAGTTGTGAGAGAGGAAAGGAGGGGGGGCCAAGGCTCTTTCTTCCCTGTCTACCTCCTCCTGCAGATTTCGGCTTACCTCCAGGGGTCCACATACTCCTAGGAAGCTGTAACTATGGCCCCAACCTGTCAATGCAAATCATTGAACTGCTTTGGACTTGGAGAGCTTAGCTTAGCATCAGGACAACTTTGGTTTTATTCACAAAGAAGGGGAAAAACAAAAGGATCTTCCATCATCTAATGGTCCCAGAGAAAATCTCATCATGCTTTATGATGACAACTGTGACACATGGCCAACTGGAACATCTTGATTCGCTCAAGGAGTTCAAGGTCAGCCTATACTAGCTATAATAATATAGCCATGTTATGCAATTTGATTCAGGAGACAAGATCACACTCCTCTGGCTTCCAGTTAAACTACATTAAAAAAAACATGATCATAGTCATTGCAGGGTATGTGTACTAAAGGGATGCACCTGGCCTTCTGGACTATGTGTGGCTAGGGTATGCTCTGCCTGAGAGAAGAACAAATACAAGTTAAACTAAATGTGAAGAGGTGTTTACTTACAGTAACCTCAGGTGATGTAGGTGGTGGAAAACCCTTGAATCATGTGTTATGAGAATATACCCTTGTTAAGTCTATAGCAGTGCCCATAACTAGAGGTGATTCCATCCTGTTCCCCAGGGGACATTTGGCAATCTCCACAGACCTTGTTGACTGTCATTACTTGGGAAGAAAGGGGTTCCTGGGATCTAGCTGGTGGAGGCCAGGGATGCTGTTACACATCCTGGAAAACAAGGGCAGCCCCCATAACAATTAGCCAGCCCAAATGTCAGTAGCGTCAAGGATGGAAAGTGAAAAGGGTAAAAGCATTGATGTCACATACTGAAAGAATGGGAGTGGGGACATGGAGCCAGAATTGACCAGAGGGGTAGGTTCAGTAAATATTGGGAATCCAGCAAAGCTCTCATGTGGTTCCTGTAGGTGCAGCAGGTTTGAACCTCAAGAAACTCCCAGGGCTTGTTTACCCAGCTTGTAACTCTCCTGTGACCCGTGGCTGGGGTTTACTAAAAATTATCTGGTAAGAACAGATGCTCAGATGAAACCCTGCAATCATCTGCGAAGCAGATCCTACTCAATGGCACATGGTGGCCACTAGATAAATGTTCATTTAAAGAACAAAAGAATAATTGTTTCTTAATTGAGTGAATAAACAAATGAACTGTTTCTGGGTGTCCACACTTGGAGAGGTTTGCTGACTCTTCGCAATCACTAAGCCCAGCAGGAGTAGTTTAATGACAAATACCTTAGAGATTTTAAGAGGCACGTGCAGACCTGGATGCCTCTGATAGACAAAAGCCACTAGCTCACCTGTAAGACCTTTACTATACAATAGAGCATTGAAGGTTATATATAACAAAATTCATAGAGATAGAGATCTATACACATACACATACATACACACACAGATACATGCATACATACATAGACTCAATTCTTAATCTTACTTTATCCAGGTTCTTCAGAGCCCTCTTCTGGAGCAGATTTGTCCTTGGCTTCCCTCTCTGTCCTTGTAAAACCCAGTTGAGTAGACATCTTAAGTCAGTTTAGGGACAATTCCACACCCTTGGTATCAGACCACCCCTGATATTTTACCCTGCCTACTTTCTACAAGAATTCTGTTGAGTAAATCTAATAAGAATCTTCCACAGCCCTGACATCTCCTCTTGGTAAGTTGTCATCCACCAATTTCCACTCTGCTCCTTCATTATAAATCCCCACTTTTCCTTGTTGGAGTTGGAGCTGAGTCCAATCTCTCTGCTCTTTGCAAAATCCATGGCAGTGATCTATTTATTCAACGAGATGGCACCCTCCCTCCCCGCCATTGAATAAAATCTGCTTTATCATTCTTTAACAAGTATCATGGAAATCTTTTTTTCTTTAATAGTTAGAATAATATTTTCCCTTAACATTTACATACATATTTATACTGATACATGCACTTATAATCTGACTATAAAAACATCTTTCTCTGAAATTGCATAAAAGAAGATGCCGAATCTCAAAATCCAGCTTTCTCTATTTGCATCTGGTATAGGAATTTCATTATGTTATTTACAAAACCACATTTTAAAAAGTGATTTGTAAATGCTGTACCACATGAGAATTCAACATGATTATCTGTTGCCATCAGAAAAGATGTGAAGGATTATAAGATGTTCTTTCTGTCATTAAACCCATGCAGATCCCATACCATGGGGGTGCCACTCTGCCAGTTGTTTATAAACATGGGGGGGGAGACTTACCGATTATACAACATGAGCCGCTCTAAATATGCAAGTGTCACTGTTAGAAATGACAACAATGACTTGGAAGCAACCTGAAGCCATCGTTTAAACAACTTGTGTGGGTTTTTATGAAAAGAATCGGAAACTGCAGCTGATTAATAATATACAGCTAAGTAGTCCATGGCTCAAATTATGAACGACTGACATATAACTTAGAAGTTAAATCATAAATATACAAAATCCAGGAACATGTGGTTTAAGAAACAAAAATTTGTCACTGTCTAGGCAGGAGATGCTGGACAAGAATTTCTGTGATATCAAAACTCATCATCCTAAAATAGAATTCAGGGAAAAATTAAATGGATTTTTAAAAATCAGTTAACATAATGTATTACTTATTAAATTCTTTCATAGAGCAAATAGAAGACTAATTTCTCTGGAGCCATTCATGCCCCCAAAAGTTATAATTAAAGACACAAATTGAATGATTTTAATAATGATGAACGTTCACCTTTAGAGTGCTTAGGTATGGTAATATGATAGTCACAGAAGGACTCTATCTTTCATTTTCATTTAACTTTCTCTCCTGGGATTTATGAGGGCACTTTCTCTCATTTACTGTTTTATGGACATTAAAATATCAGAATCTCGGTGGCTGTATTGTTTTTTTTTTTTTAACAGAATTAGAGTAAACTACTAGAAAAAAAAACTAAAAAGGAAAACAAACCCCACAAAAACACGCAAAAAAGACCCTGTGAAGTTTTGAGGCCATGGAAGGATTTCTGAATTTCCCAGTGTGCACATCTATGCATGTTCCCCCCTCTTCCTCTCTTTCCAGTTGTGCAGGGTCCTGCCAAGAACAAGGATTTGCACATACGTTGGCATGCTGCCTCTGTTGTTTTCCTTTGTACAGAACACAATTAGTGATCATTGACGTCTTTAGAGAAAACATTCATAATGGAAAAGTGAAATAAAAAATATATTCTTAAAAGATGGTGGCAACATGCAGTCTTAAAACTTGCTGGAAAATAAGCAAGCTCTGCAAGCTGGTTGGTGAGAATATTTGTGTTTTTGTATCATTTAGGAAAATCCTATTACGACCTTAGCCACAGACACATCCCTGGTGTGCAAGATAGAGGCAGTTCATAAAACACGCAGCATTTTCAGCCAGAAAATAGGGCAACCTATTGCTTTCTGTAGATGGCTGTTACACCCCAGTTCCCATCAATAGAACATAATCTCATTGCAGCAGGCAATACTTGGTATCAATGAAACACAAGTATTTTTAGATACGTGCAGACTTCTCCTATGGAAAGGACAAAAAGATTCTGTGTTTTTGCAATGACTAGCATCTTCAGAACAGGTTTACACAACACGGTGGTAAAACAAAGGGGTACAGGAGTGAAAGGCAGGTACTCAGAGAATGCCGTCCCCCCCCCCTCCTTTTCTCTGTAAGCTCTTTCTTCCTCCCTGTCTTGCCTATACTGTCAAATCTCCAAATGCCATCACAGAATGATTTGAGTCACGGTGTCAGCTATATAATTAATCTTCCCATCAGTGGATACCAAATGAGATGTCTGTTTCCATAATGCCCTCTCACTGCTAGGGTGGGGGAATCTATGTGCATTCGACACTTAATCGGGATCATTTCCCAAAAGAGAGGGATATATGCCAAGTTCCAAAACCCTATGTGAGTCTAGTACTAGGTTGTAGGTTACACACCCAATGTGACCAGTCTCCACCCATGCAAATAAAAGAAATGTTGCTGCGCTGTTATCACAGTGATTAAAATATAATAAGCTAATGAGATTACAATAGCTGATTGTGAACAAGCCCAATTGTGTTAATTGGAAGCTCCTGAATGGCAATTTTAGCTGCTGCTGAGTTTTGAAATATAATCAGTTTTACTAATTTTATCTGATTTCTTAATGAAGCTTGCCCTGAGCAATTCTTCTATGTGTTCTTTAGCAAACAGTGTGTGTCATAACTGCTGACATTAATCTCGATTACTTTAGTTAAAATAAATAGTTATACTTGGGTGGCTTTCAGAAAATACATCATAGTAGATGTAATGCTAGAAAGCAAAGAGCTCTTCGTTTTCTTCTTTGTTTGGCTACATTTTATTTGATACATTCCAGCCATGAAGACTCTCTTTGGTGTTTTCCAGATCCTTCCCAGAGTCTTACTGCGTAAATCAGCAAAAGCTACCATTTCTTGCTTTGTAATAGTTCCCTATCAGTCGAGGAATGAAGATAAGATTCACACTGAGGAGAAAGTCACTGATATCAAACTCATCCTTTGCACAAGACCAGGGAAAAGAGAACAAGTTGTTGAAAAGTTTTGGGAAAGTTTCCATCTCCAGGGCTCTGTGCTGGCGGTACCGGATCCCAGCACACATACCAGCCGCTGCCGTTAATGGCTGAGGATATGGGGCCCGGAGCACTCAAGTTCTTTGTTTTCACAGTGGGTTAATATACACTGGACGGCTCCTCTGAGCTTTTTAAGTGCATTGGAAGACTTGGAAGTCGGCCATCCCAATACAGCCAGTTATCAAAGACTAGACATGAGAAGGGAAAATAAAGTTTAGGGAAATCAAAAATGCCATTTACAGGAGCTAAGGCAACATCTTTCCTTTGGATTTTGTTTTGTCATTCACAGTCTTCCACTGTGCAATTAGGAATGTACATTTAGATTATGCAATGCCTGTGGGCAAAGGTCCAATGGGCTTTTATAGACCAAGTGAGGTGTGGTATAAAACCTTCGGAATTCCAGGAAAGCTCTAAAATAAGCTAAAGTATATTAAAACATCGCAGAAAAACATTTTAATGGTAGTTATACAGGCAAAGGTGTTATATCACTCCCCTCATCCACACTAACATTTAATTTTTTTTCTTGACTTGCAATGTTGCATGCAAATAGATGTGTAAATAGCACAAATCTTCAGTATACACCTGGATGGTATGTATGTATCCATGTAATTACTACCCAAGGAGGGCCTGGGTGGCTCAGTTGCTTAGGTGTCCGACTTCAGCTCAGGTCATGACCTCACCATCCATGAGTTCAAGCCCGGCGGAAGGCTCTGTGCTGATAGCTCAGAGCCTGGAGTCTGCTTGGGATTCTGTCTCCCTCTCTCTCTCTCTCTGTCCCTCCCCCACTCACGCTCTGTCTTTCTCTCTCTTTCAAAAATAAATAAATATTAAAAAAAGAGATTAAGAACTAGAATGTTTCTAGTACTCCAGATTCACTTTATAATTATTTTACCTATATTGGTGTTTAATTTTAAATATGTATCTATGTTTATAAGATAAATTAATAAGTGATTTTATTCCTGTGGCATCCTTCGCTAAGTTTGACATTGAGGTTATATTGGCTCATATGTTAGAGCTTTTCAAGTATTTCTTTTCCTGCCCTCTGGAACTATGTGCATAGTTATATTATCTCATTCTTGAAATTTCAATGCAGCTCTCCTGGAAAACCTATCTGGCCCATAGCTTCTGTTGTTCTGTATTTCTGTGGGTATTTTTAATTGTCTTTTACCACAAAATTGTCAATTTCATCAAATTTTCAAGTTTATTGGTCTGCATTTATTATTTAAAGAATTCTTAAATTTACTTACTTTTATAATGCTGCCTGGGTTTTTGTCTATTTGCTTGTTTTTGAAAGATCCAGTTGAACATGTGTCTAAATAAATTAAGAGTCTGCATGTTTGCAGTGAGTAAATGTGGGATTCTCATCACACATTTAATAGGGTATATATAGTAAATAAACCTTTGATCAAATGATATGTTTGTCCGTGGATAAAGGTAAGAAATATATTTGATGTTAGAGTTGAAGAAGAATGAAAAGCTATCAACTTAAACTCATGGACAAGGAACAGTAGTTTAAAAAACAAAGAAACAATATTACTCACTGGAAAGTATTTGACCTAAATTTTTCAGATACTAATTGTTTTCAAAGCCTTCCATTTCAATATAATTTCAAATTTACAGAAAACCTTCAAAAGTCCATAAAGGAACTCCAGATACCTACTATTATTCACTATTGTTATTCACCATTTGTTTACATTTTGCTCTATTTGCTTAATCATTTTCCCTTACTCTTCTTATATCTCTGGATAAAAAGATGATGATAGATAGACAGATAGATAGATAACACTTACTTTTCCTAACCAATTGAGAGTAAGTTGAAAACAGCATGTCCCTTTATGTGTAAAACCTCAATGTACATTTGCTAAGACCAAAAATATTCTCTGACATAGCCATAGTGCAGTTGTCAATATCAGTAAATTTCACAAAGATAAATGACTTTAGTCTAATTTACAAGTGGTACTTAAATTTTGACAGTCATTCCAATAATGTCCTTTACAGAAACTTTTTTCTGTTTCACTAGTTCAGGATCAAAGCCATAATTATGCATTGCACTTAGTTTAGAAGTGTCTCCTTAATCACCTTTAATCTGGAATTTTGTTTCTGTCTTTGTGTTTCTTATTCATTTGGGTTTGCCTGATCTCTCCCTATAATTCAGCTCAGAGTCTTTTATTTTGGATATGAATATCATAATAGTGATGCTGTTTCCTTCTCAGTTCATTTTATTAGAAGGTTCATGTTATCAGTTTCTCCAAGTGTTAGTGATACAACATTTAGAGACTGATTTACTGTATCCACCAAGTTTCTATATTAATAAATTAATATTCCCTCCATGACTAATAAGAAAGTTATTGGAACATAATATGAGTCTATGTAAGCATCGTGTTCCTTATCAAATTTTTACCCCTAGTTCTATTATTTATTGATGATTTTCTAACCACACATTGCTATATATTTATTCATCAGTGTTCTACTTAGGGAAGAGATTTTTCCATCTCTCTGTTGATTCATTTCGTCACTTACTTCATTTATGCACATGGGTTAATAGGTTTTATTTTATTGTATGGGTTTTCTTTTATTTAATTTGCCCAATTTATGATAATTTATGTTGAAGTTTAAATTATCTAGATGTTCTATTGGGGGGGGCTCATCCAATTTAGCTTTTTTGATCTTTTAACATACTCTTTAGCATGGGTATTTGAGCGCTGTCTCAAATTTTGAGGAAAAAATAAATTCTGGCCTCCTATTACATTTTTCAGTCCTAAGACGTCCTTTTAAAACAATTCTGAAACATGTGAGGCATTCACATAAAGTAGCACTTACCAGTGAGAAGAGGAATGGCTGCATGCTGTGATTTCTAGAATAATAGGAAAGATGTTAATCTTTGAATTCCTTCTCTCCCACTGGCCTGAAATTTCATCCTCAAAGCCTCATCCTCAGTTAAGGGTAACTCCTAAGTGACCATAATCTCCAAAAACACAGGAAAAGGGTCTGTTCTATTTACCAAGGCAAATCTCCAACTATCTCAACCAAAGCAAGTTTATTGGAGCAAATGCATGAGAAAATGAATGAACAGGAGCCACAGAAGAAGAAAAAGTGAAAAAAAAACCCAGCCAACTTAAATATTGCCCCTAATTTTTCCTCTACTATGGGTTCATAAGGCCTTCTTAAACCTTTATCCATTTATTTCAGTGATCCTATTATTAATAAATGTTCTGTCTATTTTAGATAGACGGGCACCCTCCTACACTGTTGGTAGGAATGTAAACTGGTACAGCCTCTCTGGAAAACAGTGTGGAGGTTCCTCAAAAAAACTATCAGTAGAACTCCCTTATGACCCAGCAATAGCACTGCTAGGAATTTACCCAAGAGATACAGAAATGATGTTGTATAAGAGCACATGTACCCCAATGTTCATAGCAGCAATGTCAACAATAGCCAAAACATGGAAAGAGCCGAAATGTCCATCACCTGATGAGTGGATCAAGAAGATGTGGTATATATACACAATGGAGTACTACATGGCAATGAGAAAGAATGAAATATGGCCATTTGTAGGAAAGTGGATGGACCTCTAGGGTGGCATGCTAAGCAAAATAAGTCAGGCGGAGAAGGACAGATACCATATGTTTGAACTCATAGGTCTAACAGGAGACCAGGAGAAACCTAATGGAGGACCATGGGGAGGGGAAGAGGAAAGAGAGTTAGGGAGAGAGAGGGACACAAAACTTGAGGGACTATTGAATATTGAAAATGAACTGAGGGTTGAAGGGGAATGTGAAGGGGGAAAAGAGGTGGTGGTGATAGAGGAGGGCACTTATGGGGAAGAGCACTGGGTGTTATATGGAAACCAATTTGACAATAAACTACTTTAAAAAAATAAATAAAAAATAAAAAGCAATTCAAATTAAAAAAAATAAATGTTCTGTCTTGGATCCCATGTTTTAAAAGGTTTATGTGATCAGATGATGGCTTTGTTCAGTGGTATTAAGAAGTTTGCCCAACTATCACAAGGCTCTTGCTACTAATGGATTCTTAATTAACTAACTGTTGTAATGGCAATGCCACCTCATAGCTCTGCTCTGTCATACTGAGTCCCTACATCCTGCGAAGTCACATCAGGGATCCAGAGTGTATATCTAAGGACAGGGCACAGGTATTTCCAAGAAGCCACTCTTAAAATGTTCTTTGTGTTGATAGTAGAGTTAAACTATTGGTAATATAGAGTTTGGTACCAAGCAACATATTGAATTTTGTCTGAAATATTAAAGAAGTGTATTCATTTGGACAGAAAGTTAAACAAAAAAGTTGCACGTTACACTCCTCAAGCCACTGTCTTAAAACGTGTGAAACAAAAATGTATCGCATGAGAGGCAGATTTATGGAAGGTTTATACTTCACAGTAATTTGGCTCTTTCACGTTGCCTTTTTTTAGAGGTGTCTCACTTTTCTCATCAGATATGACATTTTGTAACAGAAGATGCAAATTACTGGCCTAGGGGAGATGGAAACCAACCATAAGATTATGGCCGCCCCTATCAAATGCAGTGTCAAGTAATGTCAAAGGATGACTTGGAGGGCTTTCCTGCCCCAGAATGCAGAAATACTCAAGTGTATGAATGCTCTATGACTGTGAAATAAGCTGGACTCCTAGTATCGAATCTCCACCAGCGTCATCAGGCAGGTGTTTCTGCTGTGCTCTGAGTGTTTGTGTCCTCTCAAAATTCATATCCTGACATCTTAATGCCCAATGCAATGGTATTAGAAGGTGGAGTCTTTGAGAGATGCTTAGGGTGCCTCTGGGAGCCTTTATTAATAGGACGAATGCCCTGATTTAAAAAAAAAAAAAAGACTTCAGAATAATAGCTGACCCTTTCTGCCAAATGAGGATACAGTAAGAAATCTGTCACCCAAAGGAGCCTTCACCTGATCATGCTAACACCCTGAACTTGAATTTCTGTGAGAAATAAGTTTTCTGTTGTTTACAAGCTACCCAGCCCGTGATACTTTGTGGTAACAGCCCAACTGGAATAAGGTACCTTCTTCACGTTAGAATTGAAGGCTCCCAATTCTATGACACTTATTCAGAAAACAAAGAGTCAAATCGCCTATTTATAGGAAAATGTACAGTTAAAAAATAATATTTCTGGGGAAAAAAAGGTCTGAAAAAGACTTCTCAGGAGAATTTAAGATAGCCTGCTTAATTCCTTAGAAGCTTATATTTCAAGAGAGACAAAATGCTTACATCTCACACACACAAAAAAAGAATAGATAATAACAGTACAAGGATCCTATCAGCTTCCCATGGTGAAACCAGAGTATCCATGCTGGTATCAGAGATACTTTACAAAAAGACTTCTCCCAAAGTCTTTCTTCTTGGAGAATCTTTTGTTACTTCAATTTACTTCTTTTTGTAATATAGTAATAATACTGAATTTGTAAATCAATGTGAAGATTAAATGAGATTAAGTACTAAAGGATTTAATCTACTAAGATTATGTATCTAGCACATGATTGAACACAGACACACACACACACACACACACACACACACACACACACTTACATTTCTTCAAAGTTCATCTGAGTGTGTTAAATGAATTTTCCAAAGTTTGCCTTGCAGTGATTTTCAGTATGTGCCTATGTTCATGGAACCAAACCATATTTGGTTTCCATTGACCTTGCTAAGAGATGAATGGCAAGTAATCAAAGCTTGCTTTAAATCTTGCCAACTACGTTATGAATACTGCCACAGACAGGTAATGGATGACAGGCTGGCCATCGTCATTTTGGACAATTTGAACAGAGCCTCCTTAAATTTTTAGAGTCATATTTGAAGTTCTGTAGTGTATGTTATTAAACATGGATTGTCTTTTTTGAACTCAATCCAATGCATGAAATGTTTATACATTTGTTCAGGTGTCTGAATCTTGTCATGAGGACAGGAATTTGATAGAATTTACAAATGCCTGTATAAATGCCTGTAAAAATTCCCTTCTTAGTCACAATCAACTCAACATTGGCCTCTTAAGAATTCAGTTTTATTTCTGAAACAAAGGAGTCTGTGAACATTTTCAAATAACTAAATTAAATACTTAGCTATTTTTTCAAATAACTGAAATAGATACATCAATTATACTAAGATCACAAGAAGTCCTAGGGTGGCATCTTTGTGTCAGGAGCACACACAGACACACAGCTACATTCCACTTAACCTTCTTGAATTAGCATGGTTTATTATTTAATCTGCATATTAATTAATATGAACATTGCATGTTTTCAGTTATATTTTTACTTGCCCGTGTTTTACAAAGTATAGGATGCCTTGTAAATATTTATTTTAGAAGGCCATTGTGTTGAACTGTATCTGATAAACAAATCTAATTTTATTTTAAGCTTATGATTCCAGTGCTGGATTACTTGTTTTATGCTCTACCACCAATCATATGTCACCCAGATTGCAAATTATTCAAAATCTATTTGTTAATTGACTAAATTATATCATATACATAAATTGATGCAAGGAGAGATTTAAAAAACCTGTCTGAATTTCATTTTAAGACAATATTAAAAGGAGACAAGAAGAATTAATAAAAGTGCATGGATGCCATGCATTCAGTAGTTTCTAACTGTATACAGTTCTTCTCCTCCCCCATCGCCAGCTAAGCATCTGACTTTACCTCAGGTCATGATCTCCCAGTCTGTGGGTTCTGTTCTCCCTCTTACTGTCTCCCTGCCCCTCCCCGCTCATTCTCTCTCTCTCTCTCTCTCTCTCTCTCTCTCTCTCTCTCTCTCTCTCTCTCTCTCTCTCTCTCTTTCTCTCTCTCAAAAATAAACATTAAAGAAAGAATAATTTGAAGTGTGAAATATTATAGATAAATTTGTTGTCTTTAAGCTGTATTTTCTCACTTGATAATATAGCTCAATGTATCTTTTTGCCCTCCCTCCATGGGACCTGATGGAGGCACTTGGATTTACAGAGGAGGGCAATGAAAAGAAAAAGAATATAGGCAAATTTTATAAATGCTGAGCAGTAAAATTGAACATGATTCTTTATTCTTTCTGAAATGACCTATCCTTCCTTTCCCCCTCCTTTCCCCATCTTTGTTATCCAATTATCCAAAGTCCCAAGGCTCCTTGAGTCTCAGTGCAGGTCTCCCAGCCCACCCCCAAGCACCTGCCACTTGGTGTGCCTGTGTCGAACCCAGCCAGCAAATCCTTTCCTCCTTTATGTATTTGCACATTTTAAGATCACTGACTCTGTACTTACGTTGTTCCAAAAATACAACTAATGATCTGAAACACGTTCTCCTCTATAGGATGCATCAAGTTATAAAATATCATTTTGAAGACATGTTCCTTCCCACAAAATACCAGAAGGAGTTTCATGAGGACCCACAAATTTCCTTACCATTTCTCCAGTAGAAATGATACAACATTGCATCTCAGATTTCAGTTGGTGGGAAAACAGTTATAGTAGCTCCTTCCCAATAGAGTCACGTTTCATATGCCAAGATGCATTTTCAAATCCAGCCATCAATTCAAAGGTTGTTAAAGGGAACGTAACTGATCAGGGAAAAAAAGTATTCCAAGACTTCCACATGAAGAACATTGTGCTACAAATTAAAATGCTTAGCTTTGTCATACGCTAGTTGTGTGATTGGAGGCAAATTAAACTCTGTGAAAAGCAAATTTCTCAAATTGAAAGCAATAGTGATATCATCAATGTTTCTCCTTTAATATTAATAATCTATCATTCCACACCAAATCACATTCTAATCTACTTCCAGAATTTCACTAAGGGATTCTTAAAGAACCCACACTTATGTATAATAGGTTTTGAATATTTCAATATTTAAAAAGAAGAAATGCCACTTTCTGGCATTGTGCCAGGAATATGAACATGTTCATTGACTCTGGATTGTGGATTGCCTGCCAGAGAGAAAGACACAGCCCTGCACCCATATTGCTCCTGCAGAGGAGGAGGTGAAGTAGGAGGTATGTTATCAATGCTTTGGGGACCAGGCTGGAAAGTAAGGCTACTTCCTGAGTATAGTCAATCAGAAGCGATTTAGAATGAACCTGACTCTTTCGTTTTGAACCGTGTGCGATCTGTTTCTCATTTTTAAATGCACAACATTTTTAAAAGCACTTTCATGCTAAAATAGTACACGCTTGTTGTTTAAAGAAGCAAGAAATTCAAAAAAGTAGAGAATACAATACAAAGTTCTCTGCTTGTCTCCCCTAAATATCACTGTCCAGAATAGCCATTCTTAAGAGGGTGATGTTTCTTTGTTTCCTTTTTAATTTTTTTAAATGTTTATTTGTTTTTAAGAGAGAGAGAAAAAGAAAGAGAGAGTGAGACAGCACATGAGTGGGGGAGGGAAGAGAGAGGGATGGAGACACAGAATCCAAAGCAGGCTCCAGGCTCTGAACTGTCAGCATAGAGTCTGACTCAGGGCTTATACTCATAAACCAGGAGATCATAACCTGAGTGAAAGTCAGATGCTCAATGACCGAGCCATCCAGGTGTCCCTATGCTTCTTTTTTTTCTGTGCAACACACACACACACACACACACACACACACACACACACACACGTGGGCGCACTTGGAGAAAGAGAAACCATGTTTAATTTTAATGTGATTTATCATATCACACAATATTTTGCAACTTGCTATTTTTACTTAACGATATGTGTGAACATTCTTCAAGGTCATGCATTAGGAGCTTGCATCTATCTATCGATTGATCTATTGATCTATCATCTATATAGATCGATATCTATCGATCAATCTACTGATCTATCATTTATATAGATAGATATATAGAAAGACATAATCAATCATCTATGTATATCTATTACTATTTTTCATGCCTTATGGAAAGTTTGTGAATTCACCCTCCTGGAGTATGCTATATTTGTGTTTCCATTTGTGTGTTTTCATACGCATCCGTAATACTTAAATATATAAATTTCTTTGTACTTATACATAAAAAGTGTAATGAGTGATAAGAAAAGACACAATTAAACTCCACAACCAGGATTCCCTGTCCCCTAGATTACTGATCAAGTGGCATATCTTCCTCATGTCACATCCATGGCTACGCTGGTGGTAGTACAGGAGTGTCCCCTAACAGAGGAAGAAAAAGTCTAAACTTGGTACAAGGATGGGTTGATTTGGTATGTGAGGACCAAGCAGACAATAGATGGCTGCCACATTATCGCTCCAGTCAAGGGTGGCATGAAGGATAGAGTTGAGAAAAATGTCCCCAGGAAGGAAAACTTGTAGGGAATGGTGACACAGATGGCAAGGATATATTTGGACACCTGAGGCTTTGTAAATGATTTGACTGATTGATCAGAGGCTTGGAAGGATTAATATATATTTTTTAATCTTTAAATTTTTTAAACATTTATTTATTTTTGAGAGGCAGAGCATGAGCAGAGGAGCAGAGAGAGAGGAAGACAGAATCGGAAGCAGGCTCCAGACTCTGAGCTGTTAGCACAGAGCTCAATGGGGCTCGAACCCATAAGCCATGACTTCATGACCTGAGCTGAAGTCAGGGGCTTAACCGACTAAGCCACCCAGGCCCTCCTAGAAGGATTAATTCTGGAAGATTTGTGAGAAAGATGTCTGGGCCAGAGCCATGTGGATATATATTCAAGCCATAGGCTAAAAGTGCGATGAACTTGGTATCATATGTTAACTTTCATCAGTGGTTAGTGACCCTGAAAAAGGTGGCTCAGCCAGTTGACATCATTCCTTCATTACTGCAGTGTTGATCTTTTGGGAAGTGAGTAGAATAGCCATGATGGTAGAAATGGAGCTATGCATAAACCCAGTAGGATGGGGTCTCATTCATCAAAGCCTTTCTGGTTATTGCTGTTTCCAAATGCCCCTCCCTTCCATTCTAAACCTCCATATGCCTCAATATGGTATCACATTTCTAGAAGACTAATTATCTGGTTAGTTGTAAGTTGATTAATTTGACCTTCTTCTCTCTAGAAGGAACAGCAACTTATCTAGAGTAGATGTGACACTATTCTGGGTATGAATTTGCCTTTCCTGTCTGCAAGGATTCAGCCAGCCACACTATGTTAGGATTTACAAGGTATGGGGCCACTGACATGTGATCTTACATAGCACAGCATCCACCAAAAACCCACTTTCTGGCCAAAAGGGTATAAGAGTAAGCACCTAATCATGGAATATAGTTTTCATCCAACATTACCTTATGTAGAAGTTTCCAGGCTGATAGGAGGGATCAAATAACTGGTAGAGGTACTTTTAGAATTCAGCTTTGAGATGAGACTCGGAAATAATAAGATGCTCTCCTCCAGATGCATAACGACTGCCAAATTGATAACCAATATAAAATACTGTGCTCCAAATTCAGTAGAATAGAAAAGTCTGGAAAACAAGTAGGGAAGCAAAGACTTTAACTTACCTTCACTTTTAAAGACCCTCTCAGGCAAGTTATATGTCTTCTCCCTGACATTTTTGGTTCCGTGACGTTAGAGGTCCTTGTTCCCAGTAAGGAAATGCTCTCTCATTAGTGAAAGTAACAAGAGTCTCATAAACTTTAATCTATGGCTTTAACCCATTCACTTCAGAACCCCACATCATGAGATCAGCTGTCAAACAAGGAAGCTTCCATCCGCACCAGAGGTGATCTACTCGTTGGGGATATGAGCAATATGAGAGACAGCTGCTGTTTCACACAGGTGGTAAGGAAGAACATGTTGAGCCCCAAGGAATTCACTAGGTTGACTCTTGCTACTCCCATGCTCAATTCTGACAGAAAATGGGCATGTACTGCTGCCTCATCCTAAGAGCATGGTGATTAGCAGCTCAGGCTCTTCTAGGGTGAGGATCCAGTTAACCCTGCTGTGTGGAAGTCACCTACAAGAACAGAGGTGTGATGCAAAGGTGAGAGGAATATAAAAGGTGAGAGGAATATAAAATGGGCAGTGGAGATGGCAAATGATGAGTATCAACTGCAATCTGTAAACCAGCTGCAGTATCAAAGCTGACCTTTCTCCCACTATCCTCACCCCTGTTAGTTTCCCCAGAAAGAAGACCCACCAGATCCTGAAAGAACTGTTGCCACTTAGGATGATCTTAGCTGTTGCACAGCAAGTAAACCTTCTGCACATGCAGCTTATATAAGAGGAAGGCCTTTTGCGTTGCCATCTGGTGTTATGAACATGCATATAATAAACTGAATGAGGCCTCCTCCCAAAGATATGTCCATGTGCTAATCCCTTCAATCTACTAATAATGCCGTGGTGATTAATTTCATATGTCAACTGAGAGGGTGTTTTTGAATGAGATTGACATTTAAATCTGGACTTTAAGTAAAGTAGATTGCCCCTTCTAAGGTGCATGAGCCTCATCTGATCAGCTGAAGGCCTCAATAGATAAAATGGCTGACCTGTCCTGAGCAAAAGAGAATTCACGAGCTGACTGTTTTTGCCCCTCTTTTGCGAAATCAGTTGTTTCTGGTTCTACAGAAGACTGCTTTGGACTCAAACTGGAACACTGGCTTTCCCGAGTTTCTAGCCACTTGGCTTTATTTTGGACTAAATCTTTTAATTAATCATATGTATCATATATAATAAATTACAAATATATTCTCCTATTTATTCCATTTCCCTGGAGAACCCTGACAAATACAATTACTTCATATAGTAAAAGAATAAATATCACTCTATATAGAAAAGGATGTAATTAACTTTAGGATTTTGAGTGAAGGATTTATCTTGGATCATCTGCATGGGCTCTAAATTCAGTGACAAAGGTCCGAATAAGAGTGAGGCAGAGAGAGGTTTAACAGAAGAAAGTCGACAAGGCAATGTGACTGGAGAGGCAGAGATTTGAGTCATTCGGTCACAAGTCCAGGAATACCAACAACCCCAGGTAGAAGCAGCACCAGAACTGTGCACACAGAAAGTTCTGTTGCTTTAAGCCACCCTAAACTAGGGATCCCTAGAAATGTTGTCCAAGCCTCAAAATGTGGTAATATGTACTCTCAGGTTTCTTTAATGATCAAATGCACTACCTCTCCTCCAAAGACCAACCACACAAGCTGGTTTGGGATAAACTCTAATTAACAGCCGCCATGTTGCTCCTGACCACTGGGCCTCTGTGAGATTCAGGCTCACTTTCCTAGACATGCTACATTACAATGACACCATGAGTTCTCTTTCAGGGTTCTCCACTGTCCCTCCTTGAGGGTGGACATCTTTCTGGACCACTCAGGTCCATCCCAAATGTTTGTCTAAGTGGACATGGTAGTGGACAGGATCTAGTTCTTTCCCCAGCACATCAACATGATTTGTGTCGGAGCCATCCCATGTAGAACGACTTGCCAAAAATATGACAGAGCAAGAGCCTGAGCAGCTGAAACGACTTTATACTTACCTTACAAGTATTCTTACAGCATCATTTGGTAGCTTGTTAGAAATGCAAATGGTTGAGCCCTTCCCTAGATCTAGGAAATCAGAAACTCTGGTATTAGAGGCCCAGTGAGCTGTTTCAACAAGCCCTCCAGTGATTTTCTGATGATATTCTGGCTTAGGTGGCTATTGATGACATTTTCATAATAAATTTACATTTGGAAGATGACTTCTGAGGCTTTCAATAAAGTAAACAATAACAGCAGAAAACATCTCATTTTGGATAAGCATAATTGCAAGCAGAAACAAGAAGTATCAGAACGAAATTGCAATGATTAAGATCATGTATGACTCATTACCTACTTTACAGATTTGGCTAGAATTAATTTTTATATTTTAAGTACATATTGAGAAAAGTCTAGCTGGGGATCTGTTCCTATAACCCTCCTCTTTAACACATTGTTATTCAACTTTCCAATTCAAAATCCAAGAAAAATATTTACTTTTAGAATGGCCAAAAATTATGTATCAGCACAGTCACTAACATTTAGAAAATATTGATTTAAATCTCAATTCAACCATTCACGGGTCTAATAATCTCAGGCAAGTTTCTTACAATGTCCAGTTCTTGGAAATATTAAAATGGCTTAATGATATCTACCTTATTGGGTTGCAGATTCTGTAATAAAAACATGAATGCAAAGAATAAGAGAATATGTGGCATATAATAAGCAATCAGTAATTAGTAGGTACTATTTATTTCAGACGTAAAATAGCCCCTTCTCTCTTTCTCTCTGTCTCTTTGTCTCTCTTTCCCTCTCTCTCTCTCTCCTGCATGGTCTGTATTTCCTGACAATTGTAATCGCTCCCATTTTCTCTTTTATTGTCAAACACAGAGAATATAAATATATGAGATGGCTGGGGAGACTTGGCAGTCTTTTCATATTTACTTGGTATGTTAGATGCAAATCCAATTTGTGGTTATCTCACTAAGAATATGATTTGTTATCTGAGTGAGTCTGTGCCAGCGAATTGGGCTGGCTTAAGGTGTTTCTATTACAACTGGGTGTATTACAGATGATTTACTTAATTTGCCTTGCTTTGGATCTCATTTTTGTTTCTACGTTTGTTTGTCATTGTTGTGGTGGTTGTGATTGTTAAGATTTTCTTGGCTATGCATACATATATATATTTGGGTCCTTTTATGAATTTGGGATTCATGCAACCATGTATGCTAAGCATAAGAGTTAGAGTTAGACTGGGTGGCTCAGTCAGTTAAGCGTATGACTTTGGTTCACGTCATGATCTCACAGTTGTGAGTTTGAGCCCAGCGTCAGGCTCTGTGCTGATGGCTGGGATCCTGGAGGCTGCTTCAGAGTCTGTGTCTCTCTTCCTCTCTGCCCCTCCCCCATTCTTGCTCTGTCTGTCTGTCTCTCTCTGTCTTTGTCTCTGTGTCTCTCAAATAAATAAACATTAAAATTTTTTTAAATTAGAAATATGGTAGGAAATGACAAATGAATAGAGTAAAATAATACAAATATAATCTGACTAAGATATAAAGAAATAACTGGAAAACACATAAACACATGTGTAGTAGTATAAAGAATACTATATATATATAGTATATAGCATAAAGTTAAGTATAGTAATATAAAGTAGTTGAATAAAAAAGTGGAAAATAGCTCTTCACTAATAATGTAATCAGAGAAAGTAGATTTATAGGATGGCATAATACAAGTAGGCTGAATTCCTTGGTTGACTGGTTTATCGAGATATTTTAGTGAATAAAATTAGTGTAAGGGAAGTGATGCACTAAGTGGAAGAATAAGGATTTGAATCCAGTTTAATTTGCTGAAAAGTCCATGTGATGAAAGATAGATGAGATGTGATATCTTGACCACTTGGAGGTCTTTGAAAAATACAGTAAACTTATCCTCCAGAGGGCTTACCTTTGTGTGAAAAATGAATAAGCATTATGTAGGGAATTTTGGCTATGTTAACTATAACTATGGAGAGTGCATAAATTATGCAAACTTTATTTGAACCATTTTATTAGCAGCATGTTAATCTAGTTTGAACTCTCCATAACCAGGATTCTAAGGCAGCTTATGTGCAATCTTTTCTAGAAAAGGGAGATTACTCCACATTTTATCCTTAAGTGGCTGAAATTACTCCCTCTTTACTACAGAATGAGAAATCAAGTCTAAGTCCACTCATTTAGCTTTCTGTCCCTTTACAATCTTCCCATCATCCATTCATTTGCTAAATACTTTCTAAGCGCCTACTATGTAGCAGACCGTAGTCTAATTATTGGGAGTACAGCAGTATTTAATAAAATGCACATGTGTGTGTGTGCACACATACCCACCTATACCCCGCCCCAGACACAAAGTCAATTCCTTTTAGGATATTATTTTCTAGCCATCTTCCTTTTCTATAGAGTGCCAGCAACTTGAGGACAGTAACATATTCTCATGCTTCTTTGTGTCCATCTAGAGCTTTTAATGTGCTGCTCCATACAGAGCACACTTCAATAGGTTTTAAACAACTAGTTTCCACTGAAGTGTTAATTCTTGACACTAGAGGAGCCTCAGAGTCTTTTTCCCAGTATGTCATTGTAGGTCCCATTATCAAGAACTTCCTAGCATTTCCTAAACAGTTTCATAACCTAACTACTTTATTTTGAATAACACTTGTTAATATCCATCAATTTCTTTGTACGTATTTTATTGAATATTGATACAAAAGCATCTGCACACATTTAATTCCAAGATAAATGCAAATACAGCTAAAAATGTTTCCAAAATAACACCTTATCAAATTCCTTGGTACATTTGAAATCTGTAAAGAATAATAATGTGTTATTTGATGACTTAATAGATGAAAGATTGATGAAACATCATCCTTTTCTTACTCACATTGCTAATTAATATTGTACTTGACTGGAAATCGTGCAAGGAAGTAGTCCTGGCACAACCTCACAGCTCCAACTTCCTGTCATTTGTTCCTTGGCTCAACAGTTTGATTTGCTCCCTCTTGACTATTCTCTTTTATGTAGAAAGAACTCAGTCTTCTCTTTATGGACCCAGGTTATGTGGCATTTCACCACTTCCCCAATGCAAACTTCAACATATAATGGATCAAGTGCTTATAAAGCAAAGCAGATTTAACACTTCTCAGATTACAAATGCAGGACTATAAATGTAAAAGAGCCCAGTATGTAGAAAGTTTATGTCATAATTAGGAATGGAGAGCAAAGCCTTTATAAACCTATTCTCAATTATCTACAATTCCTTCAAAGCAGAAATCTGGAGCCAGACTAGGCAGAGCATTTTTCTAGCCAAATGATTATCAATATACACCTGCACTGGATAAAAGATGGCGTCCCTAAATAGCCCATTTTCTTCTCCCTCTCCATTTGGTACACCAGATGTTTTGGCTTTTTATTTGTGGAAGAATGCATTGAGTTCCCATATGTCCTTTTAAAAAAAATCATAGCTTTTAAAAATAAAGCTCTCTTCCTAAATGGCAGTGGGCCATAGATAAAGACCAACATGTGTTGTAACTCAGAACGTCTGTTGCTGTGGTTACATCTTTTATGATTTGTTTTTAAAATATTTAATAGACATGCGTGATTTTCTTTTTAATGCCAAAGAAAAGGTGAGTAGTATTGTTCTTTTAATTTTGTAGGAAATGGGGTCCTTGTGGAAGTTAAATAACTTGACTTTGGTCAATCAACTTATCAATGACAAAGCTGAAATTAGAACTGCAAAGAGTTTTGTGTCTACAACATCTATTTCATTATATTTCAAGTCTTGACTCACTAGTCAAGGTCTTGACTCACTAGACTTTCTATTTCCTACCCTCAAGAGTCTGATATGTCCAAATGCACAATTACTTTAAGCATGCCAGCTTCACTCAGTGAACTAGTCTCTCTTTTTTTTTCAACTGAAGCATCTCTTGCATGAGATGTTCAACAGGTTCTCATCATATAAGCTTAGCAAATCTCCCTGGAAAAATACATCTTTATTTCACCTAAACTTTGACCATATTTCATCTGCATCTTCCTTAGAGCTTTTATCTCAGATTAGAACTATCGTCTTGTGGGGCACCTAGGTGGCTCAGTTGGTTGAATATCTGACTTCAGCTCAGGTCATGATCTCACAGTTCATGGGTTCGAGCACCACACTGGGTTCTGTGCTGACAGCTAGCTCAGAGTCTTGAGCCTGTTTCATATTCTGTGTCTCCCTCTCTCTTTGACCCTCCCCTGCTCACACTATCTCTCAAAAATAAATAAAAACAAAAAAAATTAGAGTAAAAAAAAACTATCATCTTGTAACTCTCTCCTTGTGTAGTAAACTTCCTAGTAACACAGTTCAAATATCATCAAGCATTTTTGACTCTTCCCAAAGTTGATGTTGTGCTTTACATGTAGTTTAATATTTAATTGTTACAAAGCAAGGATGTCCACTGTCCCCATGTTACCATTTCAAAGAATAATATTTAGGGGTGCCTGAATGGCTCTGTCTGTTGGGTATCTGACTCTTGGTCTTGGCTCAGGTCATGATCTCATAGTTGGTGAGTTCGAGTCTCACATCAGACTCTGTGCTGACAGTGCAGAGCCTGCTTGAGATTCTGTCTATCTCTCCCCTCCTGTGCTCTCTCTCTCTCAAAATAAATAAATAAAATTAAAATATAATTTTTGAAGATATTACCTAATGTCATTAGATAAGGGAAAGAAGTGACATATATAAATTTAAAGGTAGAGGCAAAACTATTATTATTATTATTATTCAGATTATGTTATAAAATTAGAAAGCCCAGCAGAAGAGAGGCAATTAAGAAACTGAAAGAAAAAAAGAATCTAGTAAAATTAACAAAAATTTGAAAAATCAATAACCTTCTTATAATAGATCCAACAGCTTAAAATATAATAGATAAAAATACAGTCATAAAATATGAGCGAATATCACATATTATCACAATATTATTATAATATTACAAATTATTTATGAGAACATGGATGAAACTGGATGGCATTACACTAAGTGAAATAAATAAGGAGGAAACAGAAAAGTATTGTAAGATTTCATTTACATGTGTGGAATCTAGAAAAGTTCAACTTACAGAAATAAAGAGTTGAATGGTGGCTGCCCACAGCTGGAGGGTAGGGGCAATGGGAAGTTGTTGGTTATGTGGTAAAAAACTTAAATTATAAAATGCATTAGTTTTAGGTATCTAACATACAGCATGGTGACTCTAGTTAATAATAGTGTATTGTGTACTTGAAATTTGTAAGAGTAGATATTATGTGTTCTCACCAGAAAAAAAAAAAAAAGGTAACTTTGTGAGGTGATGAGTGTATAAATTAACCTGACTGTGGTAATCACTTCACAATTTATACACATATAAACTCATCAACTTGTACACCTTAAATATATACAATCTTATTTGTCAGTTATACCTCAACAAAGCTTAAAGGAAAGAAATATAATGAAAAAAATATTCAGTTTATAGTAGTAGCAAAAATATAAAGTACCTTGATAAAAATTCAGCAAAATGTAAAATTTCTTTGTGGAAAAACGTATTTTTTCTGAAAACATTTAAAAATTTTGAATGAGTAACTAAATCTACTTCATCTTATGAAATAAGGTTAGGGTATAACACAAATGATCCCCCATAATTTAATTTACACAGGTAATAAAAGTCAATAAAAATAACTATTTTGTCACTCCTTTAGCTATTTTAGAAAATATTAAATATTGAACATGTAAAATTTCCAGGGAAATTCTGAAGAAAAAAGGCATAACAACGATAGAAAATATGAATGCATAGTAAAGAATAGATCAATGAAACATAATAAACTACAGTAATGGACCCCAGTAAATATAGTAGTTTATGGTAAAAATTATATTCAGATCATTGGGGAAAAGATGTATGATATTACATGAACTGATGGCCACCTTTAAAGAAATACAGATCATTTTCTCATTATTCCCTCAAGGTAGATTAATGATTTAAACATAACAATAGGGGAGCCTGGATGGCTCAGATGATTAGCTGATTCTTGATTTTGGCCCAGGTCATGATTTCATAGTTCAGTTTGTGGGATCAAGCCCCATGTGGGGTTCATTGCTGACAGTGCAGAACCTGCTTGGGATTCTTTCTCTCTCTCTCTTTCTCTCTCTGCCCCTCACTCTCTCATGCTGCTCTCAGTCTCTCTCTCTCTCAAAATGAATAAATAAACTTCAAAAATAATAAATAAAAATATAATTATATATTGTTTCCAATACTAAACTCTATATCTTTCAATTTGAGATCTAAAAGGACAACAATTAGCTCTCTCATTTCATGAAGGAGAAATTGGGGACACGGAGTTAGTTACTGATTAAGTTCTCCCAAATGGTGATTAGAGGAGCTGGGTCTGAGATATAACTACATAGATGACTAGTTGAAATTACGAATAACTTATTTCCAAGTAGTGAGCTACACAACAGTGTGTGATTTTATAAGGAGAAAGGAAAAGAAGAAACTGTTAAGGTTGAGTATGACTTAGATTGGTTAAGAGAGGGAGAAAAAACATTCCTGGTAGAAGCAAAACATTTGCAAAAGGCTCAAGCAGCAAGAGCCTTCCAGAGAGAAGATGGCCACAGTTTGGGCTGGGTAATTATTCCTTTTTTTTTTTTTTTTTTGAGAGACAGAGAGGGACAGCGCGAACAAGGGAGGGTCAGAATAATGGGGACACAGAATCTGAGGCAGCTACAGGCTCTGAGCTAGCTGTTAGAACAGACCCTGACGCGGGGCTCGAACCTACAAACTGTGAGATCATGACCTGAGCCGAAGCTGGACGCTTAACAGACTGAGCCACCGAGGTGCCCCTGGGTAATTATTTTCTGAGCCTTGGTTGGCATGGTAGTCATTTTGAGGATCTGGAATTGTATCATAAAAAATGGTAAGCCACTCTAAGAAACTGGCCAGATCAGATAAAGACTATTTTGTTTTCTGTATGGAGAATAAATTAAAAGTGAAGAAAAACTGATGATAGTTTTTGGGGTGACTGGATGTCTTAGACAGTTGAGTATCTGACTCTTGATTTTGGCTCAGGTCATAATCCCCGGGTATGGGATCAAGCCCAGCATTGGGCTTCACACTGAGCATAAAGCTTTCTTAAGATTCTCTCTCTCCCTCTTCCCATATCCTCTGCTTGTGTGCTCTCTCTCTCTCTCAAAATTAATTAATTAATTGATTAAAGAAATGCCAAAGTTTTTGACAAGACCGATAGCTCTGATAGACTTAAGCTTTCTTGTTGACTAAGTAAAATGGGTGTATGGTTTACAGTGAATTTAGCAAGGCTATCTTTTGCAGGCTTGTGGGCTTTTGTACAACAGCAGGATTTGTTTTCCTTGTGGCTCCCCTGGTGATGGTAGGTGGAATGTGTAAAGCAGTAAAGAAGAGCATGAGCCATAGAGCAATTGTAAATAGGCTAAGACATAGGATAGTACCAATGATTCTCAGCACATTGGGTGTCCATATTTTCTATCATTGAGGTGGTTGGGTGAGAACCTGCTGGGGTTCCCCCGGCTGAAACCCAGAAGGAGACCATGCCTTCATTATATAACTTCAGGGAATAGGAAAGGATTCTTAGTCATTTGGGGAATTTTATTTCTCCTATTCTTCTTTATTATGAATAATCCAAATTGTGTTTAGAAGCATAGTCATGAGCCTTGCTGGTATTCATCGTAGAATGGATAGAGCTCATTCATATAGTTCTAAGAATACATAGACACAATCGAATACACAGAGGGATATAATGATAGGCTTAACTGGGCTAGTGATGATACCAATGCTTCATATTCTCCAAGCCTTTATAATTTATCAAGCACTTGGGGCGCCTGGGTGGCTCAGTCAGTTAAGCATCTGACTCTTGATTTCGGTTCAGGTCATGATCCCATCATTTATAGAATTGAGCCCCACATTGGTCACACTGTCAGAGCCTGCTTGAGATTCTCTCTTTCCCTTTCTCTCTTTGCCCCTCCTTGCTGGCTTTATCTCTCTTTCTCTCAAATAAATAAACTTTTAAAAAGTCTTTTATGGTATAATTTATCAAGCATTTTTATTAAAAATCATTTTTATTAATAAGGGAAATGATTGTCCCTTCTTATACTTTTGAACTTAGAATAAATGTTCACTACTCTAACATTTACATTCTTCCACTACCCATTATTTGCGTGTGTGTGTGTGTGTGTGTGTGTGTGTGTGTGTGTGTGCATGAATGGATGTAGGAGAGGAAAGATGAAAATACTATGCATACTATATCATACTTAATTATATTTTCTTGGGGCACCTGGGTGACTCAGTCAGTTGAGCATTTGACTTTGGTTCAGGTCATGATCTCACGGATTGTGGGTTCAAGCCCCACACCAGGCTCTGTGCTGACAGCTAGCTCAAAGCCTGGAGCCCGCTTCAGATGTTGTGTCTCCATCTCTCTCTGCCCCTCCCCTGCTTATGCTTGTGCTCTCTTGTTCTCTCTCTCTCTCTCCCTCCCTCCCTCTCTCTCTCTCTCTCTCTCTGTGGTAAATAAATATTAAAAGTAAAAATAAATAAATATATACATATATATTATTTCCTCTAATCACAGTCTTGATACCAATTTGCTGATTTTTTTGTCACCATAAATCCCTTCACTTACTCTAAACTTTAAAACAATGGCTCTCTCTTGCCTTTGAAGTTTTTACTGTGACAATGTTCAACTATAATTATGGTCATGTTACAGTTTGCTATATCATATTGTGCTGTATGATAACAGTTTGGAACTTGACTTATGAGTTGAATTATATCTCTTGTTCAACTAGGTTGAAGTTTTCTAATCCAGGATTATCTAATTAATGTTTTAAGATTTTCATTCTAATCATTTAAATTGTTTTAATGTTTATTTATTTTTGAGAGAGACAGACAGACAGACTGACAGAAAGAGTGTGAATAGGGGAGGGTCACAGAGAGAGGAAGACACAGAATCCAAAGCAGGCACCAGTCTATGAGCTGTCAGCACAGAGCCCAATGCAGGGCTTGAGCCCAGGAACCTCAAGATCATGATTTGAGCCAAGGTCAGACATTTAACCGATTGAACCAATCAAGCACCCCTCATTCTGATCATAAGTTCACTCTAAGAATCGGGATTTCATGCAATCATAAGCAGGCCTCTAAAACATACTCAGTGTAAGGTAAGTCAAAACAGCAGTGTAGGAAGATCCTGAAATCACTCCTTCCAGGGACACAATGAATCTATAACTACATATGAAATAGCTCCCTGTGAAAAAGGACTAAAACATAGCTGATGAGGTACTCTATAACAAAGGATAAAAAGGCTACATCAAGATGTATAGGAGAGGAAAAGAGTCAGTCTTGCCCAAAACACCACTCCTGGCATGGTAACCCACAAACAAGAGGAGTCTCACAAAGTAGGAGTGAGAGGAGCAAAGATTGTTTGCTTCACATCAGGCACCTCAACCATTGGGAACTACACCAGAGAGATGAGCCCCCAGTATGTCTACCTTTGAAAACCAGTGGGGTGTTCATCCAGGAGAACCATAGAGCTGTAGGGAGCAGAGATTCCACCTTTAACTGGCCTGCACACAGGTTTGCTTACTTTAGGCCTTAGTGCAAAGGCAGCAGTTTGAAAAGCTCATGGACTGGATGTCAAGGAGACTCATTTACTAATCTTAAAGCATCTGCCAGAGAGACAGGAACCTGTGAGTGCTCTCTCTGATGATGAATACCCTGGTGGATCTTGTTTTTACCTTCTCCCTCTACCTTGTGAGCACCAAAACTGGTAGGCACCATTTTCGCACTCTCTCTCTTACCTGCCAGTGTTGGTGGGTGCACATCACCCCCATACAACACTGAAAGCTTGGCCCCTGTCCCACTTCCTGTGGCTTCACCAGAGTTGGTAGGCATGTGCAGCCCATACAGGGATGCTCCTTGAATGCCTGGCCTGGAGGCCAGGAAAGGTTGCACTTCTAGACCCCCAAAGTCTGAAACAGTTTGAGAAATAGTTCTTGTCAGACTACTACCATTGTACTATACAGAGAATAAAAGATACCCCTGTCTTTCTTCAACAAAGACCTATATTTGTACTGGAGCACCCACCATCATAACATACAAATACATAAAGGAAATATTATCAGAGCTAAAGAGAGAAATTGACACCAATACAAAAATAGTAGAAAACTTTAGTACTGTAATGCCCAGTTCGCAATATTGCCCAATGACCGGAGACCACCGGGGAGACTGAGTCATGCATGCAAAGACAAAGGGCTTTATTATGAGTTCAAACTCAGACTCACAGATTTTTCCAGTGCAGTGGTTCCATGCTGTGAGCCCCGAACAAGGGCTGCGCAGGGTTTTTTATGGGTTTTGGGAAGGGGGAGTTACAGGAAGTTGAGACACAGGTACAGTGATCCAATCTTTATTATACAATATTATTGATAGCAGGTCTAACCATTCACATTGTCTAGAGTGTTCGTTACTTTTGGCGGGATCCAATTACAACATTTAGAATACCTTTAAAATCAACCAATTACAGGGCGAGCCTAGGGTCTTGTTCAGCGACTGTCGGATTAACTTTAACATTAGGTAACAGGGTCCTATCTAAAGTTCCCATCTGCAGGCCTCACCCTTAGGAATGTGGAGGGTGGTAGCTGGCCTTCCCTGACTGGGTGCTGTGAAGGTAGTCTCTCTTGCTCTAGGCAATGTGTTACTGCCTGTTAGTTTCAGGGAACTGGAACCTAGGCCTTCTAGATCAGAGGGGGAACTTAAAGCCTGTAATGGAGTCTGTTTGGTTCAGACTTGTGTCCTTACAGTACCCCACTTACATCAATGGATAATCAACACAGAAAATCAATAAAGAAACATTACCCTTAAATAAACATTAAACCAGAAAAACTTAACAGGTGTATATAGAATATTTCATCCAAAAACAGCAGAGTGAACATGGAACATTCTGAATCATAGACTATATGTTAGCCTACAAAACAAATCTTGATACATTTAAGAAGATTAAAACCATATCAAGCATCTTTTCTGATCACAATAGTATGGAGCTGGTAATTAATTATAAGAACATATATGAGAAAAACACAAACATGTAAAGACTGAACAGTATGCAACCAATGAATCAACAAAGAAATAAAAGGAGAAATGAAAAAATACTTTAAGACAAATAAAAACGGGAATACTACACATCAAAACCTCTAGATGCAGCAAAAGCTATTCTAAGAGAGAACTTTATAGCAATACAGGCCTACGTCAAGAAACAAGAAAAATCTGGGGCGCCTGGGTGGCTCAGTCGGTTGAGCCTCCGGCTTCGACTCAGGTCAGATCTCATGTTCGTGGGTTCGAGCCTCGCGTCCGGCTCTGTGCTGACAGCCAGCTCAGAGCCTGGAGCCTGCTTCCAGTTCTGTGTCTCCTTCTCTCTCTGCCCCTCCCCCTCTCATGCTCTGTCTCTCTCTGTATCAAAAATAAATAAAACATTTTAAAAAAATTAAAAAAAAAGAAACAAGAAAAATCTTTAGTAAACAATTTAGCTTTGCACCTAAAAAATTATAAAAAGAGGTACAAATGAAACCCAACATTAGTAGAAGGAAATAAATAATAGTGATCAGGTGAATATAAATGAAATAGAGACAAAAAGACAATTGAAAAGATGAATGAAACTAAGTGTTGGATCTTTGAAAAAATAAACAAAATTGGAAAACCTTCAGCTAAACTCCCTAAGAAAAATTAGAGATGGCTAAAATAAGATCAGAAATTGAAGAGAGGAAGTTACAATTGATAAAATAGAAATACAAAGGAATATAGACACTATTATAGATAATTATATGTCATCAAATTGGACAACCTAGAAGAAGCAGATAAATTCTTTAAAAATATATGATCTTCCAAAACAAAATCATGAATAGAAAATCTGAACAGACTGATTACTAGTAAGAAGATTGAATCAGTACTCTAAAAACTCTCAAGAAACAAAGTGCCATGGCCAGAGGGCTTCACTGGTGAATTCTAACAAACATTCAAAGAAGATTTAATGCATATCTTTCTCAAATGCTTCAAAAAATTGAAGAGGAAAGATGCTACAAGGCCATTTTGTAAGACTATAATTACTCTGATACCAAAACCAGACAAGGACACCACACACAAAAAAAGAAAATTCCAGGTCCTATTACCTGATGAACATAGATTTAAAAAAAATCCATAACAAAATAAGAGCAAAGTGAACTCAACAATACATTTAACAAACTATGCACTATGATCATGTGAAATTTATTCCAGGGATGCAAGAGTTCAATGTCTCTAAATTAACCAACATGATATACCACCAAAATGAAAGATATAAATAATATAATCATTCCAACAGATGCAGAAAAGCATATGACAAAATTCAACGTCCATTTATGGTAAAAACTCTTAACAAAATCAGTGTAGACAAAATCTACCTCATGAATAACAAGCCTACAGCTATAATCACACTGAACTTAAAAGAGATGGAAACTTCTTTAACAGGAAGGAAACAAGAATGCTCTTTCTCACCATTTCTATTCAATATAGTATTAGAAGTCCTAGCCAGAGCAATTAGGGAGATAAAAGAAACAAAAGCCATCCAAACTAGAAAAGAATAAGTAAAACTGTCACTATTTGCAAATGACATGGTTTTTTAAAGCATTTTCTTAAAATTTAAATTCTAGTTAGTTAACATACAATGTAGTCTTGGCTTCATGAGTAGAACTTAGTGATTCAGCTCTTACATAGTGACACCCAGTGTTTATCCCAAAAAGTGTCTTCCTTAATGCCTATCACCCATTTAATCCATCCCCCCCAAAGTCCTCCCCTCCAACAATACTGAGTTGTTCTTTGTATTTAAGAGTCTTTGATGGTTTGCCTCCCTCTCTGTTTTATCTTACATTTCCATCTCCTCCCCTATGTTCCTCTGTTGAGTTTCTCAAATTCCACATGTGAGTGAAATCATATGATATTTGTCTTTCTCTGGCTGACTTATTTCACTTAGCATAATACCTTCTAGTTCCATCCATGTTGTTGCAAATGGCAAGATTCCATTCTTTTTCATTGCTGAGTAGTATGCTAGTGTGTGACTGTGTGTGTGTGTGTGTGTGTGTGTGTGTGTGTGTATTCCACATCTTCCTTATTTATTCATCCTTTGATTGACATTTGTGCTGTTTTCATAATTTGGCTATTGTTGCTAGTACAGTTATAAACAGTGGGTTACATGTGCCCCTTCAAATCAGCATTTTTGTATCTTTTGGATAAATACCTAATAGTGCAGTTGCTGGGTCATAAAGTACTTCTATTTTTAATTTTTTGAGGAACCTCCTAAAATGGAATGCATCAGTTTGCAACCCTACCAACAGTGAAAACACACTTTGTCCACATCCTCACCATCTGTTGTTTCCTGAAATGTTAATATTAGCTATTCTGACAGGTGTGAGGTGATATCTCATTGTGGGTTTAATTTGTATTTTCCTAATGATGAATGATGTTGAGCCTCTTTTCATATGTCTATTAGTCATCTGGATGTCTTCTTTGGAAAACTGTCCATTCATGTTTTTCGCCCATTTCTTCACTGGATTATTTGGATTTGGGGTGTTGAGTTTGATAAGTTATTTAGAGATTTTGGATTTATTTGATATGGCAAATGACATGATTTTTTATGTTGAATACCTGAATGATGCCATCAAAAGTCTGTTACTAATACGTAACAATCCCATTTATAATTGTGCACAATACAGTAACATACCTAAGAAAAAATTTAACCAAGAAGGAGGAAAGACCTATACAATGAAAACTATAAGACATTGACAAAGAAATTCAAGAAGACACAAATAAATGGAAATTTATTTCATACTCATGAATTAAAAGAATTAATAGTGTTAAGATGTCCATATTAGCAACAAAATCCACCCATTCAGGACAATCCCTATCAAAATTCCAGTGATTTTTTATACAATTAAAACAAACAATCCTAAGATTTGTATAGAAACACAAATGATCCTGAGCATCCAAAACAATCTTGCAAAAGAAAATCTATGCTAAAGGTATCATGCTTTCTGATTTCAAACAATATTACAAATATCAGTAATCAAGACAGTATAGTATTACAAAATCACACACATAGATCAATGAAACAGAATAGAGTGCCAGAAATAAATTCGTGCATATATAGTCAATTAATTTACTACAAAAGAGGCAAGGATATACAATGGGTGAAGGACAGTCTTTTCAGTAAGTGGTGCTGGGACAATTACACAGCCACCTGCAAAAGAATGAAAACGGACCAGTGTTCAAATCATGTACAAAACTGATTCATAATGGATTAATGTCTTGAATGTAAGACAAGTAACCATAAACCTCTAGAAGGAAACGGCTGTAAGTTCTTTGACATAGGTCTTGGCGATATTTTTTTGGATCTGACTCCAAGGCAATGGCAACTAAAGTAAAAACAGACAAATGGGCCTACATCACACTAAAAGCTTCTGCACAGTAAAGGAAATCGATCAGAAAAATAAAAGATGACCTCTTGAATAAGAAAAGATATTTGCAAATAATACATCTGATGGGGGTTAACATCCAAAATATATTTAAAAACTCATATAACAATAAAAAATCCAATTAAAAATGGGGATATAATCTGAGTAGACGTTTTACCAAGAAGACATCCAGATGGCCAACAGGCACATGAAAACATGTTCAACATCAGTAATCATCAGGGAACCGCAAATCAAAACCACAGTAAAGTATCACCTCATACCTGTCAGAATAGTTAGTATCAAAAATATAAAAAATAACAAGTGTTAAGGAGGATGCAGAGAAAAGGGAACCTTGTGCACTATTGGTAGGAATGTAAATTGGTGCAGCCACTATGGAAAACAGTATGGAGATCCCTCAAAATATTAAAGTACAACTGCTATATGATCCAGAAATTCCACTGTGGGTATTTATCAAAAATACCCCAAAATATTAATTTGAAAAGATAAATGCACCCCTATGTTCTTTCAATATTACTTACAATAGCCAAGATATGAAAATAACCTATGTATCCTTCAGTGGATGAGTGAATAAAGATGATGTGGCCTATCCTTCTATCTATCTACCTATCCATCCAATGGAATATTACTCAGCCATAAAAAAGAATGTAACCCTGGCATCTGCAACAGCATATATGGACCTAAGCTATGCTAATTGAAATAAGTCAGACAGAGAAAAACAAACAAATACTGTATGATTTCACATACATGTAAAATCTAAAAAACAAAACAAAAAACAAATAAAACAAATGAAACTCATTGACACAGAGAACAGAGGGTTGATTGTCAAAGGAGGAGTGTGTTGGGGGTGGGCAAAATGTGTAAAGGAGATTAAGAGGTACAAATTTCAAGTTATAAAATAAATCATAGGGAGATAATGAACAGCCTAGTGACTATAGTTAGTTATATTATATGGCAAATTTGAAAGATACCAAGAAATTCGATCTTAAAAGTTTCCATCACAAGAAAAAAATACTTTTAACTTTTTATGGTGACAGATGGTAACTAGACTTGTTGTGGTGATCATTTCATAGTGTATACGAATGTCAATTCATTATGTTGTATACCTGAAGCTAATATAAAGTTATATGCCAATTATACTTCAATAAAGAAAATAAACAAAGAAATAAATTTTAAAAAATTTGGATTCTCAGCACTGTGGAGGTCAGCCTACCACTGGCATAACTTCTGTACTCTTTGAGTGAAAAATTACCAATCTCCTTTCTGACTGGAGTTATAAAAAGTCCCTTCTATTATTTTAAACCTACAAGGTGTCAGGCTCCAGAATTGTGCAAGGTAGAAACATTTTCACAGGTATGATGGAAAGGCTACCCAAGCAGGTGGGGCAGGAAAGGATGGAGAGAGTAAGCCATTAGAGCAGAGAGCTCAGAGACAGTGGAGTGAATAGTGGAAAAGGCAAACAATGCTTTGTGGATGTGAAGGATGTACCATGGCTCTCAGGCTGGAAGGTACGTGGGCTCCAGAAGAGTTGAAAGAAGCCATTAAGGCTGGACTCTAAAATGTAGGGAGTTCAAGTTGAGACTGAAGAGGCAGATGGGAGTTTCAGGGACTCTGTAGGCTTCATAGCCCATATTAAGGGGGTTGGTCTTTGCCATTAGACGAATAGGAAGCCATCAAAACCTTTTACTTGAGGTAGTAAGAAGAACCCATTTTTATTCTATGTACTGAATTGTTAGGGAAGGCCAACAGAGGAAAAACAATTAATTAGAAGGCTATTCCATGAGTCCTGGTTAAGGCAGATGGTTCTTTTAACTGTATACGATAAAGGATAAATGCGGAAAAAAATAGGTGACCCCAAAAAGGTACTTAGGAGGTTTTGATTAGCAGTAATTGGTAATGGTAGATGAGTGAGGGGAAGAGAGAAGGTATAAAAATGGCTCCTGGCTTTCTGGTTTGTGGAACTCAGTGGATGGTGGTGTTATTAGTTGAGATCACAAATATTTAGGAAAAAATCATAAATTTGGTATTCTAGATTGCTATGGGATGAATTATGTTTCCCTAAATTCATGGATTGAAGCTCTAACCCCCAGCACCTCAGAATGTGACTGTATTTGGAGACATGGCCTTTCAAGTGGTAAATATGGATAAATGAGGTTATATGGAGGGCCCTGATTCAATATGACTGGTATTCTTCTCAAAGGAAGAAATGAAGAGTCAGACCACATAGAGGAAAGATCACATGACATGGTGAGGAGGCTGCCACCTGTAAGTCAAGGAGAGAGACCTCAGAAGAAACCATTCCTGCCAACTTGTAGACGCTGGTATTGTGAGAAAATAAATTTCTGTTGTTCGAGCAGCAAACAAAAGTCATGTTCAATGTGAAATGGATACAGGTAGATCCTCATCCATAAAAGGATATTTAGTAAGCCGGAGTTCTTCAAGGTTGCTTATGAATTTTTACACTGTAAATAAAATCAATAGTGTTTTCAATGACTAAATTCATGTTGTTATTAAATAAAAAGATTTGCCTTTGCTCCTAGGTAGATACTTTCTTAATTCATTGATTACTCTGGTTTTTATAATTATCACTGGCTTTTAAAAGCATTACAGTTTATGTTGGCTAGGGAAAGCTGTACAGTAAGATAGGATGGAAAAAAAGAGCAAAGACTTTGTATTTACTCAAGTAATTCAAACATCATGCACTTAATTTGAATCCATTTTTAAGCATACTTTCACAATAAGAAAATCTGTTTACTATACTTTGCATATTGATAAGGACAATTTTCAGCTTGTATGAACAATTAGCATACCGTATTTTTAATTACCTTGGATTTCATTTAGCTATTCTTTGAAATGGGTCCTTAAATATTATATTTTCCTGCTCATACTTGACCCTAGCGGGGTTAAAATGCTTCAAAAAAAATTCTTCTGCATTAGATTGAACAGTGAATAAGAATCTTTTTCTCATGACTCATTAGTTTTAAAGACTGCCATTAGATGAATACTGCTTCCTATGTACTGAGGTTAAAGTGCCATTTCATACGATGATGTGGTGTGGGAATCTCACAAATTGGTCTTCTCAATTTCTAATTCAACATGGAGGGTTTTGTGCACCGTCTGAGTAAGAACTATGCTAGGTGCACTACTTATTACAGTCCTCCCAATAGCCATATGACTGTAGGAATTTTTATCCCATTTTACTGATGAAGATACGGAGACCCAGAAAAGTATACCTGCTTCCCCAAGGTCACCTAGCTGATATGGGGTAGAACCAGAACTTGAACCTAAGTCTATCTCATACTGAAATCTATATTTTGTTTGTTCCAGTACATGAGTTGCTAAGAATTATAATCTTAATTGAATTGCATTTTCCCAAGCATGTTATGTGAGGCACCGTCTTGTTTTGGGGATGGATTAATACTTAAACTTCTTGCCAACCCACACATTTGATTAGTACAAAGCAAGTTGACCCTGACAGTCCTAACCAATGCAAGATCTAAGACAGTGGCTCAACGAAGGCAACAAAATCCCTTTATTTCCACCTAACTGCAGTCAGATGAGCTGTGCCTTGACCTCCTCTGTTCATCTAACACATCTACTCTCGAAGGAGGGGCTGAAGTATCGTTAAGGTTGCTATCATTTGGAATGTTAGGTCATTCAACATTGCACCCTTGCACATCAACCTAACGACCACCTTCTAGCTAGTACCCCTGGCATACTGTATATTAATAGAATATTGATACAGCAAAAATACTGTTGTGGGATTCATCATTTGGTAAATCCTCCACCGTCTGCAGTTTTACAGAGCCATTTAATTAGCAATTTTACAACCTCCTCTCCTCTCATTAAATTAATTAATAATTAAGTTCAAATATAGGCATCTTTAATGTCATAATTATATTTCAGTTTTATGGTCACTGGAGTTTAGCTCATTAGGGGAGGCACTCATAAACCATAGCCCTGTTTAGTGACTGAAGCGCATCTATATCATCAGGCTGATTCCAGTTTGGTATTCTAATTTCACTATTTCTTTGGTAGCACTACTATTCTTGCAGAGAGAAATTTTGATCTTTGTCCACCGTGAGCATAAAATAACAATCACAATAACAACATCAACAAATGCAGTACAAAACACAGATGACATGTTCTAAGAGCCTCCTTGACTTTTATGATGTCTCCCTGGGATATTTTTGTAACATTAGCCCTCACTGTGCTTTCTGATTAGATCAAATTCTTCCACCTCTCCACTTGGCAGTAAGCACTAAGTAACCACGTCAAAGACCCCTGAGTGATGTCCTCTCATTGGCTTTATGATATGCTAAGTCAGTAATGGCATTTCACACAATATGGTAGGCTGTACATTACAATGGACGGAGTGGATTTATTTCAGTCATTATCACTGATTAAACCAGCTTAGTCCAAGAGGCAAAACAAAACTTGCTTTGAAATTGTTCTTATTTAATTTTGTTCGCCTTCACATAACCCAGGACAGTGCTAATTATTCCTTGATGGAGCTCATGTTTCTAATGTAATTCATATGTAAATTCTAATTTAGTTCATATGGGAATGTTTGTGTTTCTTGTCTCATCTCAAGCAAGAACACAAACACAGAATTAAAACGGTTTGGAAATGAAAACTGGATGTTGCCTTTTTTGACCTGGCTTTGATTTGCTTTGCTTTGTTGTTCGTGTAACAGACCTTAATCACTTTTGAAGGTTAAGGTTTTAAACTGTAGTTTAGAGGATAAAAACTATCTTTACACCTATAAAGAATTTAGGGATATTTTGAAGGTGCAAATTGCATTCTCTCATGCTAACCAGAAAGCTTTACCGTTTAAAGCTTTACCCAACTTTTCTCTGAAAGAAGATATTCTTAAGAATGTAAGAACTCTAAAGCCATAATCTGTGTAAAATATATTAAAGGAAAATATAAAATTATTCTATGATATTGCTGAAAATAGGCTGTCATGACGATGAAGTAAGAATGGAATGGATCTCTTGGGGCGCCTGGGTGGCTCAGTCTGTTAAGCATCCGGCTTCAGCTCAGGTCATGATCTCACAGTTCATGGTTCTAGTCCCGTGCCGGGCTCTGTGCTAACAGGTAGCTCAGAGCCTGTAGCCTGTCTTCGGATTCTGTATCTCCCTCTCTCTCTCTGGCCCTCCCCTGCTTATGCTGTCTTTCTCTGTCTCTCAAAAATAAATAAAAAGCATAAAATAATTTTAAAAAAGGAAGGAATGGATTTCAAAATAAAGATTCTTTTTTTAAAAAAATAGTGATGGGTTATTACAAGTGTGAATTATCCATATATAGTACTGTTAACTAGCATCTTTGAGGAATTGTTAATTAAGACATTCCATGATTTAAAAAAATACACTAGGCCGAGCCAATCATGTATGTAAGTTACATATTGCCACAAGTTCAATAGCAGGTGGAAAAACTACAAGATGTTGCATCTAAAATACACAGAAAACTACCGGTGTAAGGTCATGCACATAGCAGATGTGTGGGTGACAGTCACTTATTAAGGAACTGGGTAATAAGCTGGAAATATTAGAAATGCAGAGAAGTAGAGAACATGGCTAGTGTAGGCCCACGGCCACTTGACCTGTCCTCAAGGGACACTCGAGGCCAGAGACTTACAAGGACTCTTTGCACTTTACCAGTCTGGCTGTAATCTCCCAGATGTGTGTGTGTGTGTGTGTGTGTGTGTGTGTGTGTGTGTGCACGTGCACATGTGTTTACTGCATGTGTATGCTGTGTGTGCACATTCACATGCTCTCTGCTCACTCTATAGCAAGATTGAAATATGTTCTCATGCCAATTAAAATGTATATGTTATATTTTAGAGATTTTCAAGCTTAAGTTCGTCTCCAATATAAGTAGAGAGAAATGGAAAATATTTAAGATGAGCAACCTGGGGCACCTGGGTGGCTCAGTCGGTTAAGCAGCCGGCTTCGGCTCAGGTCATGATCTCACAGTTCGTGGGTTTGAGCCCCACGTCGGGCTCTGTGCTGACAGCTAGCTCAGAGCCTGGAGCCTGTGTCAGATTCTGTGTTTCCCTCTCTCTCTGACCTTCCCCTGCTTGCAGTGTCTCTCTCTGTCTCTCAAAAATAAATAAAAGACATAAAAAAAAAAGATGAGCAACCTAAGATGGAAAGGAAAAAGGTAAATGTCAACTGGACCATCTTCCACTGCAACCAGGACACCCTGGACACTCTATTAAAGTGAAACTGTTGATCCCTGTATCTCCGTCACCTTTCCTAATACTCATCCACTAGACATTGCTTTGAAACATATCTCATGCAAACCAAAGAAAGCAGCAATGTTTCAGCTAAGCAAGAATTACAAACTGAAGAATGGTCATAGACAATCAAGACTTATTTGTATTTTGATATCTGATCATATTTGCACTGTAGTCAGAAAAGACCTTTTCATCCTCACACAGACTGACTTTGTAATATCCAGTACATAATTACACTTGCATTCAATATGCACGCACACATACACACACATCATGCCAACATTAGAGCTGTCCGAAACTATTTTCAATAATTGATTTGCTGTTTAATTGAACAGCATGACTGACTAACATAGCTCATTACTTTACTCATTAGTTAATTATCGAAGAAAGTAGGACAAGTCAATAAAACGGAAGGCTGTAAATTCCAATACTAATTAGCACCATTTCCTTAGAGACATATTTAAGGGCAGATTGGCTACCTGAATGTCCTAGGACCTTGCAGATGAAGGAGAAGGGTAGATACACCATAAATTTAGATTACTGGAGAGGAAGACAAGTAGACAGTAAGTAGACATGTAGACCTGTCCTTACCTACCACTAACTCTGCCATTTGAATAGCAACATCAAAACATGTGATTGGGTAAAGGATCATTATTAAGAGAAAGAAGGGTCCTTCACTTAGTATACTTTGAAAACAATTTGCAAGACAACTTGTATCACTTTTTCTTTTCTTTGGTTTGCACATTCTCTGTGTGGACATTATCGGAGTAAATGACATTTATGTGTAGATTTGTTATAAATGGATTCCATTTTCAATAGAATTCTATTAGAGGGAAAAATACTTTTCAGAGATAACAAATTACTCTTTTGACTTACGAGGAAAAAAGCCCATAGCCATTCATGCTATTCAATCCACATTAACCCATGCAACCAACAGAGGTTACTATGTACTTATGACTGAATAAGTTAAATGCATGCACACACATCCACACATATGTATACATGCACACACACAAACACGTGTCCACTTTTTTTTACGTTTCTCATTACACAGAAGTGGGTTTAAAGCCTCCTTTTGTCAATGTTAGCTATATACTTGCAGAAAAACCTTCCATCTAATAGGACTCAATATTTGCTCATATATGCAGTGGGAACAATAAGACCTACATTTCAGAGTTGCTGAGAAGCTGAAAATAATAAATGATTTGTTCTACCAGTGTTTGTCATAGCCTTCTTACACTGATCTTGATAAAATTCCTGGAGAGGCTATATGCAGCTATCAGATGGTCCAGAAGAATGGCTGACCTAATTGCAGTAGAAAGAATTCTGGCTATGGAAATACCTTCTAAAAGGTTGGAATTTATGGGCCTTCTTAGAATTACTCCTGAAGTGTGTTGATGATGTGTTATGGATGCACACGAGGAACGCTCTGTTAGTGGGGCAATGCTATCCTTCACTTGGCTGTTGGCTGATCATCCATGTTACAGCATTTCTAGTAAGACATGGTCAACTAATCTTGCATTTACCTTCATCACTTTTGCTTTCAGCCTCTCAAAGCCTGCTCATTTTGCTCAATGCTGTGGTGGGGCCAGACCTAATGAAGCACACACTAAATTTAGTTAAATTAAGGCGTAAACAAGGAATCATTGGCATTTTCACAGCCTGTAAAATTCTCCCCAAGTATGTTCATATACTCATGTTTGAGTAGATGCAGCTATTGTTAAAATATTATAAGTAATAAAATTTGGTGAATATATTCAAAGGCAAAGAGATGATTGAAATTTACCTTCCCTGATTTTCATTGTTCTTTTTATATTCATGAATCTTATAGAATGTTGTATTTAGAAGGACGGCTAAGATTAAGAAGTCAATAACTTTCTTGGTTCAGAAGAGAAAATGCAATTTGAGAAGTTAGGCAAATTTTGCAAACCTTGTGACTAGTTGTTCATAGAGTTTGGTCTAGATTCTGGATCTCTTTATCTTATGTTCTAATGTCCCTTTCCTAGTCCCCAGCCTCCTCCCCCAAGGATCTGCTTTAACCTCAATCTATTTTTTTATTGTTGTTGTTGTTGTTGTTGTTGTTAACTAGCCAGCTCTTCTGTAACTCTACAGAAGTCTGGGACTCTGTTTTAGCAGAGCAGGGCTGCATCCAAGAGAAGGAAAAAGAAAACGTTTGTCTTTTAGGTAAGCAGGTACATGTTCCCAGAATTTGCTTCTGTGGACCTGTCACAGCCTACTTTGGGTGACCATGTGTGTTCATCAGGCTTTCTAGTTTGTGCAAGAATATATAATGAATGAGAAGAGCTGAAGGAAAACTCAAGATTTAGCTATATTTGTAAACCTGCACAGGCTCTTATCAAATGACACCCACACAGCCGTATTTGCCTTTGAGGTTTCCTGTGCTCTTACCACATCAAATTCATGATGTTCGCAAAAGGCCTGTGTGCTATCACTTCTACAGGCCTTTGTCCATTCCAGGTCCACTACCCAGAATGCACTTCTCTTCCATCTCTACTAGAACCCTAGTGAACTTGATGAGGCACATTTTAAATATCACTTCCATGAGGAAACTCTCCATGACTCTTTAGAAGAAATCCATCCTTTGCCTTCATAAAATTTTTTGCTTTTTACAAAAACTGTGATTTCTCTTTTACCTTCAATAATAATAGTCTGTGCTAAAGGAGCTATGGGTCTTGTCACATTTAGAGAAAATGTTTTTTTTAATTTATGTCTGTATAGACTAAGAACGTGAGGCTCGGTTTTGCAGATGTGTCTCCTCACCAGTTCCTTCAGGGTTGGGCCCCATTCATGTGCTGGCCCTGCGACAGCTGCATTAAGGAGGAGACACGGGGCTGTGGTCCCCAGGTGAGTCTTGTGGCTGCTGTGGCGTCCTCTCCAACAGCCTCAACAGCTGCCAGCACCACGGCTTCCTCACAGTCTGGGCGGCCTTACTGCCGCCCCCTCTGAGGAAGGATTGGTGGAACCTACTTTTCAGTGGTGAAGAGACTTCAGGTAATAAAAAAGCAGAGAACCATGTATTTATCCAAAGGACACAGGAATGCTGATTTGAAGGGGCACATGCGCCCCAATGTTTATAACAAACTATCAACAATAGCTAAAGTATGGGAAGAACCCGAGTGTCCATCAACTGATGACTGGATAGAGAATATGTGGTGTATATATATATGTGTGTGTGTGTGTGTGTGTGTGTGTGTGTGTGTGTGTGTGTGTACACACACATACATATAGAATATTTCTTGGAGATCAAAAAGAATGGATCTTACCGTTTACAACAACGTGGATGGAACAACAGTGTACTACCCTAAGTGAAATAATTCAATCAGAGAAAGGCCAATATGATATGAATTCATTCAGAGTGGCATTTCAGATACAAAACAGATGGACAGAAGGGAAGGAAAGCAAAAATAATATAAAAACTGAGAGGGAGACAAACCGTAAAAGATATTTTTACATCCAGAAAACAAACTAAAGGTTGCTGGAGGGGTGTTGGGTAGGGAGAAGGGCTAAAGAGGTGAAGGGCATTAAGGAGGACTCTTGTTGGAATGAGCACTGGGTATTATATGCAAGTGATGAGTCACAAAATTCTATTCCCGAAATTATTATGACACTATATGTTAACTAACTTGGATTTAGATTTTAAAAAGTGGTAATAATTCCAAGTGTGCCTGGGTGTCTCAGTTGGTTAAGTGTCCAAGTTTTGATTTTGGCCTAGGTCATGATCTCACAGTTCGTGAATTCAAGCCTCACATGAGGCTCTGCGCTGAAGGTGCAGAGGCTGCTTGGAATTCTCTCTCTCCCTCTCTCTTTGTCCCTCCACTGAACCTGCTCTCTCTCTCTGTCTCTCTCTCTCTCAAAATAAATAAATAAATAAATAAATAAATAAATAAATAAATAAACAAACAAACAAACAAATAACAAGAACAACAAAGAAAAACCCAGAGAACCATGTTTTCAAAACCTATTAAGGAAATAAGAGTGTCTGGATGACTCAGGTGATTAAGCATCTGACTCTTGATTTTGGCTAGGTCACAACCTTTGTTGGTGATTTTGAACCCTGTGTCAGACTCTGAACTGACAGCACAGAGCCTGCATAGAATTCTCTCTCTCTCCCTCTCTTTGCCCCTCCACCACAAAAATAAATAAACATTAAAAAAGATTTATTGAGATAAATAAACAATAAGTTACAAAGTGGGAAAAGCATTATCCCAAATCAACTCACTCAATATAGCATGATCTTAATTTTGTAAAAATGCCTATCTATAGTATTAAACATCTATATTTATATTCTAAGAAAAACATCCTAAACAGAAATCCCCCAAACATTTTTAAGATTTTAGCAAATATCTTTAGTAAATTATATTTTCTCTTTAGTAAGCTATATTTTGAAATATAATTGCTTAGTGTGTAGATTAACATGCCTTGTTATACTCTCTTAATATTTGTTATTAAGACACAAATAAACAGTTGAAATAAATTTTGTAATGAACTGAAAATTAAATATAAAGGAGAATCACAACTTGTGTTACTTTCACATATTATAGTTACAGTTGATGTTATTCTCAAACAACAAGTAATTTCTTTTTTCAAACATGTTTTTAGGTACTGTATGAAGGAAGCTCTTCTAAGGATTATATGTAGTTTCTCTCAGCACTTTTGAGAATCATGCCTTAGGTGCTTGTAATGAGGGCTGAGATAAAAATGGAAAAATGTGGGGGGACACTTTAATGAAAAGCTCCTGGTTAAAATACCCAAAAAAGGGAAAAAATGAAAAAACAACCCTAATGATTTTAGCAAACACGTTTAAAACTCCACACCATTGCATGAACATTTAGAAACTATAAATATTTTAGGGGCGCCTGGGTGGCTCAGTGGGTTAAGAGTATGACTTCACCTCAGGTCATGAGCTCACCGTTGGTGGGTTCGAGCCCTGCTTCAGCTCTGTGCTGATGGCTCAGAGCCTGGAGCCTGTCTTCGGATTCAGGGTCTCCCTCTCTCTCTGACCCTCCCCTGCTCACACTGTCTTTTTCTCTCAGAAATAAATAAAACATACTATTATTTTTTTAAAGCTTAAAATTACTTTATGTGTTTATTTTGTTCAAATTACAATGGCAATCATGATTTATTAAATAATCTAATATTGATATGGGCATTTTTTAAATTTTTTAAATAGTTTATTGTCAAATTGGTTTCCATATAACACCTAGTGCTTCTCCCCACAAGTGCCCCCCACCATGACCATCACCTCCTCCCACCCTCCCCCTCCCCCTTCAGTCCATGGTTCGTTTTCAGTATTCAGTAGTCTCCCTTGATCTGTGTCCCTCACTCTCTCCCGCTCTCTTTCCCAGTTCCTCTCCCCATGGTCCCCTGCCAGGTCTCTCCTG
>NC_043706.1:18844322-18854540 GCF_006229205.1 Suricata suricatta | reverse complement strand
GAATAGCCAAAGTTATATTGAAGAAGAAAACCAAAACGGGAGGCATCACAATCCCAGACTTTAGCCTCTCCTACAAAGCTGTCATCATCAAGACAGTATGGTATTGGCACAAAAATAGACATATGGACCAATGGAATAGAATAGAAAACCCAGAACTGGATCCACAAATATATGGCCAATTAATCTTTGACAAAGCAGGAAAGAGTGTCCAATGGAAAAAAGATAGCCTCTTCAACAGGTGGTGTTGGGAGAGCTGGACAGCAATAAAACATTTTTAAAAATTAAAAAAAGAAATTATAAATATTTTAGAAAAACGTGGTCAAAAGGCACATAACAGAAAATCAACCTCAGGGAAGCTACACAAACAATGTATCTACTATTATATAATCTTTTATTGCATGAATGCAATCACAAGGCACCTTAGTATTTCAAAAGCAACCACCAATTAAAGAAGCAAGGTATTCCAAACTTTAAAATTTTGGTTCATATGAATTGGCACAGAAAAATATGTCCAAAATCCCTAAAAAGAAAACAAAAAGAAAAGTGACAAACTATCCCATATTCATGAGAAATCTCTTTATACGGAATAATTTATGTAACAGCACATTACATAGAAAACCAGAAACACAACTGAGCACTAGAGTGATATAAATGTTGACTGAATATGTATCTAAAATTAAAGGCTTTTTTATTAAAATGATATACTATACTGCATAAAGTAACTGATTTAAAATTTAAAAATAAATTACCCAATTTGGGTCATGAAATTCTATTTGCCTGATTACTCCCATTGGATTAACTAAATGAAGCTTTTTAACCAATAAGTTATGGATTTAATACTATAAATGTATCACCCCGAATAAAGTAATTTTAAACGGAGTAACAATCAAATGCTTATCCTAAATAGGTCCGTTACTTGACTATATAGACAGACTGTGCTGTACCTGAGAATATTCTATAGTAGAAATATTGGGAACTAACTATAAAGACAAAAATGAAGTATATAAAGAATTTTAGTAAATAAATGCCAAAGATATTTAAGCAATTTGTGTTAATTGTTTAGCTTTCCTATTGCATGAATTGGATTCTGTGAATTTTAGCCACACTTAAGAAATTTAAAGGTTGTTTTTATAATGTCTTTCACTGCAAGTTTTAATTCTTATTATCTTGCACTATTTTTATAAAATCTATGGACATCTGCTAAGTGAGCATAAATAATTGTATTTTAAATGTATTTTCAGCAGCAAAAAATCTGATGAAAGTTATCATTGATTTTTTTTTCCTAAACCCTCTATCATGCAAGTATACCAATTTATTCTCATTCTGGATAAATAAATAAATAAATAAATAAATAAATAAATAAATAAATAAGATAAAAGGCTAAATATGACAAACCTATAAGGGTATTTAGAATTCTTATATTTTACTTCTTGATTGTTTTAACTGACAGATTCACATCACAGTAAGATCACGGGTATAACTTTTTTTCCAATCTTTTTCATTCTAACTTTTTTCATTTTTTTGGAAGGGAAAATACATTCTAACGAGCAATATAAGTGGGGTTCTATCTTGTCTACATTCTCATAAATATTTTTTTCTTTTCTTTCCTCCTTAAATGTAGGAATACCTTAGATTCTGAATATTAAAGTATTGTCAAATATAGATTTGAAAATAGTTTCTACCATTCTGTAGTGGTCTTAATATTTCCTCAATAACGTCCTCTGTTTTTATGGTCAAATAACGTAGCAAATTCATTTAGGTTATTTAATCTCATTTTGCAAATAGCATTTTATATCATTATCCTCTTTTTAAAAAATCTAGTTCAGTCCATGTGTTTGTACCAAAAATTTTAGTTTACTCATATGTCTTTGTAACAAAAGTGTGAATATGAAGATAAATAGGAACATAGTTCCTGAGCTCAGAGGACTTAGAATCTTAGAATATCATCTTCACAGAAACAGAGAATTTGTTTGAAGTACACAATAATAAACAAAATAGTTTCTGTAGTGAACCTAAAGTCTTCAGAAAATGCCCTAAATCCACAATTATTAAATATGGAGGCACTAGTTTTACAGAAGAGCAAGAGAGGGAAGCTGAAATAATTAAACACTAGCTTTGTTGTACAATACGTCTTAGACTCAAGACCCAACTTTGAGGAGCTCTGGTTTCCTTATATGTAAAATTGGGGTACGGATTCTTCTTCCTGGTTTGTGCAGTTAGTGTGTAAGATCACAGGAGGTAACAGATGGGAAAACATTTTGGGGACTGAAAGGTGCTATGCAAATGTAAGGTCTGTTGTTATTATGTATACATGTGCACCAATTACTTAGTATCATAATAGTTGGCAATAATCATTACCGGGCATCATTAGAAATACAGGCATGTCTGCAGTCTTTGTGCGCATACATAAGCACACCTGCATTTGGGTTCATTGGGATGTGCCTTTATCTTCTTTTCCAATCAAACTACACATTTCTCTTGCAGTAAATGCTTTTAATTTCATGCTGCACAGTCCTTTTTACCAGTGCAAGAGCCTGACACTTCCACTGTAGCCAGGGTAAAAACCGCAGACTGGAATTGTTCCGTCGAGTTTTAGTTGGTCCTCTTTTAGAAACGAGGCCCTCAGGCCTCTGCAGCCTTTAATCAGCTGTAACTGGAGTGAAGTTGTCAGTCCCTGCTTGTTCTCTGTCAGCTTTAGTGCCATTTAGAGCATCTCTGATAAATGTATGGTACAAATTTAACAACCTGTGAGGAAGGAAAACCAAACATCGCTCGAACACTGAGAGAAGCTTTCTTCAGCCTTGTCCTGAAGACTCCTGGGCCAGTAAGTCCAGTGTTGACAAAACAGAAGTTGGTGATGTGGGAATAGATAAGATTAAAACCACGGTAATTTGGGTATATGTAAGGGTTTTAGAAAATATGCAAAAATAAAGGAACAGGAAAGAGAAGACATGAAAAAGGAAAAATGATGATGAGCAAGGTTTGTGAAGAAAAAAGATAAAATGCCAAAGGCAAGTTTCTCTGTTTTTTTCCTTGACTTGGGAGAAAATCTCAGGGATGTTCTCTAGCCACTGCAGGAGGTAGTAAGTGTGTGGTTTGAGAGAAGAGAACTGATGAGATCATTTGGAAGTCCTAAAATTTGAATAATTAACACCTTATTATTCACTACCTATGTGAAACCAAGAGAAATCCAGAAGGCTAAAAGGTGATTTTAGGACTTCATTTTCTCATCTATAAAATGAGGATAAAATAATTCTGACCTCACAGAGTTTTTGTGAAGATGAAATGAAATAATTTTCAGCTTCATAAACTCTAAAGCATTCTACAAAGTTTGATGATGTTATTATTTGCTAGTGTCCTAAGAGGCTAACTATAAATCTACTAAACAAAAATCATTTTTCTAAGAATCTGATATTAAAACAGGATTAAATTGCGTTGCTTAAATGGAATGTCCCATTTATACTTAGCAGCATAGTTAAGTTCAACTGGGCCTATTTTCTAGTATCATATTTGGGCTTCGGTCTATAGTCAGTTGGTTGCTTCTTGGGATAAGAGTGAACATTTACAAACATTTAAAGCAGAGGCTCATAAAGGGTGTTTTCAAAAATGTTGGTCACGTGAAATAAAAATTTATGGTTGTAGAGTCGTTGAGTGCAATGGCCAAGAAAAAATTTTTGAGATAGTATATGATGCAACCTAGCAATTCATTTAAGTAGCATGGGAATGAAACCTTGTGCAGAAAGGGCTGCACTCCTGCCGAACGTTGCTGATGGTCACATGATTTGTGCTCAAGGGGGAAGAGACATACAGGAAGTACTAGACCATAAATGTCTTCTTCAAATTTCTACGTGCAAAACTACTTTCACAAGATTTCTCTGGCGCTTATCATTCAGCTTGATATTAACTACCAGTGAGATGTACGGGCAGTCATGAGACCCTTTAAGAATGTAGCAACTAGCACGTATTTGATCCTTATCGGAGCTATGCAGGCTATAGGACAGACTTCCAGGCTAAAGGTGAACATTTTTCTGCTTCTATTTCTCATCACCGCGGTCAAAACAATGTTTTTATAAAGATAATGCATTATCTTCCTAATGGAAATTTACAACACATTTGAGCATATCATAGTCGCCAAGAAGTCCAGCAGTAAATGTACCTGCCTAACATTTTAGAGTTATTCACCAGTTTGCACTCTGTACTTAAAATTCCTGCTAACTTGTATTCTGTAAGGAAGTACTCAAATAGATCTCCTTTCCAACCCTAGCTCGTTCACTTACTTATTCTATGGCTTGAACAAGTTGCTAAACTGCTCTGTTCCTCTTACCTATATATGAATAACAAATGTTATTTCAAAGGCCATCTTTTCATGAGATGGTACATACAATACAGTTAGCACAAGTGTTGAACATGTGTCAACTATTGTCATTGTTACTAAATCCTACCTTCCACTCTCTGAAGTTTGGACAACTGAGTTTCCTAATGTATTTGTTTGATTTTTTAAGGATGACATATCTCTTTTTGAAAGGGGTGTGTGATATATCCTTTTTCTTATTTTATGAATTAAAAAATGAAAAACTGGGTCCATGATGTCTGATAAAAATAGTTAGAAGATGGGAATGAAAGTAGCTGTACCAATGTTTAGTTTTCACCTTCCTCATGAACAGACATCAGTTGTACATGGAAGGGGCATGTATGCTTCTTACAAATGGTGTCCATCCATTTAGTCATTGGATTATTTATTTATTTTTTGAAAAGCAAGTGTTAAAACGTAATTATATGCTATATTTCATGCTACACAATCAATTCCTTATAAAAGTAGAGGGAAAAAGACAAATAATCCTATCAATTGGACATACATCCAATAATTTATTGAATAGTCTATGAATATAAATATGCTCCTTTTTAAAATTCCTCATATTGATGTATGGCCATTTAAAAATCCTACACCTTAATATTAAATACAAAGAAAATACTGGAAATAAATAGAAACATCATCAGGAAGAAACAAGATATAACAGAAAGATAATTAAATCTAGGTATGAGTTGGAGATAATCTAGACATGAATCCTAATTTAACCACTTTTTAGTTCTATGATTCAAGCAATGGATTTAAATAGTTGAAGAATCTATTTTTTCTATGTGATTATATGAAAATTAAATGGTCAAAAGGATCTGTACAAAACTTAAGTGCATATCACTACAAGAAAGAAGTTGATCTAAAAAAAACTATATTGTATATGATTTCAACTATATGATGTTCTGGAAAAGTCAAAAATATGAAGACAGTGAAAAGATCAGTAGTTGTGGGGGGTTGTGATGAATAGGTGGAGCACAGGGGATTTTTAGGGTACTGAAAATACTCTGTATGCTACTACAGGGAAAGAGATATGCCATTATATATTTGTCCAAACCCATAGAATGTAAAGTACCAAGTATGATTCCTAATGTGCACTATGGACTTTGGGTGATTATGACACATCAACGTAGGTTCATCAGTTGTTACAAATGAACCACTTAGGGGCACCTGGATGGTTCAGTTGGTTAAACGTACGACTTCAGCTCAGGTCATGACCTTGCAGTTCGTGATTTCCAGCCCCATGTTGGGCTCTGTGCTGACAGCTTAGAGCCTGGACCTGCTTCAGATTCTGTGTCTCCCTTTCTCCCTGCCTTACCCCTGCTCATGCTCTGTCTCTCTCTCTCTCAAAAATAAATAAACATTAAAACATGGAGCCCTTAGTTAGGGAATATTGATAAAGAGGAGGCTGCGCGTTGTGAGGATGAAGGTATACGCGAAATCTCTATAATTTCCCCTCAATTTTGCTGTAAATCTACAACTACTCTAAAAAAGTAAGGTTTTAATTTGATAATTAAAGGTTTATTCCAAAAAAGTATAAAACTAGAAAAAGTTCAGAATATTCATTTAACGTTTAATAGACTTTGAATGTCAAACAAACAGTGAATATTTCCAATGTGTCAGGCATAGTGCAAAGCCCTGACGAATAAACCAAATGCATACTGTTACGGACCTCACAAACAAGGAGAGGAGATAGACAAGCAAGCAAGTCATTAGCATATAATTATATTAACACATATAATTCATAGATGTGGATACAAGTTGTAGAGTGATACTGAAAAGGATATAATACAATCTCATGGCAGAAAGAAGGAAGATTTCACAGACATGGTGTTATTTAACTTTAGGATTTGAAGATGAACATGAGTTCACCAGACATACAAGACTGTAAAAAGAGTATTTCAAAACAGGCAAGTTCTGAGAAATTTCAAGAAAAGATATTAGAGCCAAATAAAGCCCACTACAAAAACTGAATATTAACTCTGTAGACCAGGGTTAGCATATGTTTCATTTGGCAGTTAATGTCTATTGATTTTAAGAGAAGTCTCTTTTTTCTCTCCCTTCTCTTTCTCTCTCTCAGTCAACCTATTCTTTACTTTTTTAGAACACTGAGCGTGTTTGAATAGAAATTACCATTTTTTATTTTAAATAATTTTTTAAATTTATTTATTCTTTGAGAGAAACAGACAGACAGAGGTGTAAGCAAGGGAGGGGCAGAGAGAGAGGGAGACACAAAATCTGAAGCAGGCTCCAGGCTCTGAGCTGTCATCAGAGAATCCAGTGTGGGGCCTGAACCCACAAACCATGAAATCATGGCCTGAGCCGAAGTCGGATGTTTAACCTACTGAGCTACCCAGGCCTCCCTAGAAATTACCATTTTTATAGTGCAGTTTTTAAAAAGTCAATGTTCAGCAGTATGTTAATTCTCATATAAGACTTGAGAATTAAAAAAAAAAAAAGGATTTCTGTTGTTGCTGCTATAAGAACTAAAAGAAAAATTAAGAAAAATGCTGCCGGTTATTTCTCCCACCAACTACAAGGGAAATGTACATGAATGTCAATTTGGAAAGGTTGGGATCCTAGAGAAAAGCGCTCATAGCGTGGCACGGGATCAAAGTTGCCTGAGTGTTTCCAGAATATAGAGATTGCAAACTACTGCGTCTATGCTCAGCCATTAAGGAACTTTGAAGGTTACCCTTCACCATAGGAGGACAGTGTTGTTGGCTATGTGAGAAAGCCACATCATTACCTATAGCCATTTGTTTCCCTTTTATGGGTGTTGGATATTCCTCATCCTCCAACGCTTTCTTATAATCTTTAGAACTTCCTTGTTCAGATACCTTTCTTAATGGTCTAGGACATGTCTAAACTTTCCTAGTCCCTTCTACCAGGCCCCCTCCGAACAAAACAAGTGAAGAAATCAGTCTGGAGAGTTAGACATAGCAAGGAACAGGAGGTGCTAGCACTCTAGTTTGATTAGAGCTGAAAACAGTGACACTCATTTGTGTCATCATCGGGACTGATGAGCTGGAAATGAAAACAGGACCTGTATCTGAGCTTAAGGGAAAAAACCACCTGCATAATTTAGTAATGTTTGCCGCAAATTTCGAAACAGGAGTGTTGGTGTACGTGTGTCTATCTGTAAATGCTGCTTGGCTGATAGCAGTGTCTGAAATCACAATTTGGGGGCTTTTAGGCCCATTTAGAATCTAGGGGTTACATAATAGTCATCTGTGTGACTGACAGAAAGGAGACCTTTAGTGAGAGAGGTCACTGAATGGCGTACCTTCACTTTTCATTAAAAAGACGATTATTTTTGACATGATTGTATGGGCAAGTAGGAGAAGAAGGATTTTTATTTTATGCCTGAGAAACTAAAGGCTGGAAGTGCTTCAACATTCAAAAAAGTCATAGGAGCAGGAATAGCAGAGAAGAGACTCAATCTTGCAAACTCACACCATTTGCTAGACCACAGTATATATATATATACATATATATTTAATTTCCTTTCTTTTTTGGCAGTAATGAAATGTTTAGAGCTTTTTTAAAAAAAATAATGGTTGCATTAAACATTTAAGTTGTAGTTATTTTTTTCCAGCTGTAAAAATATTTCCAACATAGTATTTTCTCCATTTGTGCCATTTAAACACTAAGACTGCAAAAAAATTAAGCTTTGGTTCTTTGTTTCTTGCTTTTCAGAAAGAACATTTCCATTAGCATTCCCATGCTTTTATGTCCTTAAAGTAAAATGCCAAACTTTTGAGAAACTTTTTACAAGTTTAGCTTCTAAGTTAAAGTTTTAAAGATACAGTTTATGGCAAGCAATATTCCTTGGTACCGAAAGAGAATTATAACATTTCCCAATATACATGTAAAAAGTCCTTTTTTTTTTTTTAAATCAGCATTGGGCTGATAAGAACATAAGATAAGACAATATCTTATTTAAAAAGAGTTGTTTGTAGATAACAAATTTGTGATAATTCAGAAAAAATTAATTTCTACTGATAATTCACCAATAACAAAGTGATGTATTAAACTACAAAGATCAATTTGGGCACACCTTTATTTGAAAATATATGAAAAATGCATTTGTTGTCTTCCTCTATTATCTGGTTTTAAAATTAAAGTATATCTGCTTGGGGGAGTTAATCCCTGGTGATCACACATATGAAAATTTTAATTTATGATGTCTCACTATATAAATATATTATCACTACCATTAAAGGACAATTTAAAAAGTTTTTAAACCCATCATTTTTACCTGTCTCAGTGAGAATCTACTGACACAGAATTATAGGTAACATCATACCTTGTGACCACATTAAACAGAACTGACCATGAGAATTTTTTGTAATTAGAGGTAGAGAAGAATAGGATGAACTTTCCTTATTAAGTAAACATTTTACTGAAGTGAAACATATTGTTGGGGAAAAAAAGATTGATCTAAAGTTCCATAAGAAGAGGAAGAAGATAAGGAGGAAGAGGAGGAGGAAGAGGAGAAGAAAGAGGAGAATCAAAAGAAAGATGAAGGAGAAGAAGGAGAAGAAGGAAAGACAAAAATGAGAGAAAGTCCACCCTAAGTGTAAAAATACTGAAAGTATCTTGGTAATTCAAAGCACTGGTTACAGAAATTGTGCTTAAAAGTGCAGAATTTGAGGTGATAGAACAGAAAGGCATTGTTTCTGAAGAAAACGGGCTTAAAAGAACAAGTGCAGAATGAGTAGTGAAGGGGGAAGAGAAGTAATATGGAAATCTGTAAGTCTGCAGAATGAGTAGTGAAGGGGGAAGAGAAGTAATATAGAAATCTGTAAGTCATAAGAGATCCAATAACAATCAAATGACATATACTCCTCTCTACACAACATCATCTCAAAAGAAAAATATTAACAAAATTTTACTTGCTACTGAATAGGTGATGATTCTTTTAAAATAAAAATTATAGGGGCACCTGGGTGGCTCAGTTGGTTAAGCGTCTGACTCTTGGTTTCAGCTCAGGTCATTATCTCACTGTTTGTGAGTTCAAGCCCTGTGTCAGGTACACGCTCTCTCTCTCAAAATAAACAAATAAAAAGATTAAGAAGTCATTAAAGAATTGTGTATTCTGCCAACCTCTCTAATAAATTAACAGACTCAAAGGTATTATAGGAGATAACAAAAAACCAATATTAAAATATTTAAAAAAATAATCATCAAAAAGACACAATCATGTAACAAAAGAAACTATATCACAACATTCCAAAATACATTAAATATTCCCAAACATTACTTGAGAAAATGAGAAAAGGGGTGTGTGTGTGTGTGTGTGTGTGTGTGTGTGTGTGTGATGAAAGGAATCTATTTAAAGCCCACTTCCCCACCCTACATATAAGCTTGTAGACAAAAATCACAATTTTCTGCATTTGGTCCTAACTCTTTGTTTTTTTAGGTCATGGCCCTATATTCTAGGAACATAGATCACAACTACAAAACATATTCATCTCTAGAATGACCACAGCCACATCCCAGAGGAGCCCCAGACAGAGTCCTTTGAGATACCTGCCACCTCCAGCTCTACCTGGCCAGGAATCAACCCCCTCCCCACATGTCCCCTCCACTTCCAATCCTCCCCTCTCCAGCCATGGTCACAGTTGTAACCCTTTTACACCCTTAAAGATTCTTTAAAAGGGCAGCAATGTCAACAATAGCCAAAACATGGAAGGAGCCTAAATGTCCGTCACCTGATGAGTGGATCAGGAAGATGTGGTATATATTCACGATGGAGTACTACATGGCAATGAGAGGGAATGACATATGGCCATTTGTAGGAAAGTGGATGGACCTTGAGGGTGTCATGCTGAGCGAAGTAAGCCAGGCAGAGAAAGACA